>NW_027069678.1:64127-80005 GCF_002906115.3 Quercus suber | reverse complement strand
TATTTGATTCGATGATTTTAAAAATGTTAGTGTAATGTGGAAGTCAATGAAGCAGGGACTTATGATGAGACATATGAGTAGGCCATCCACATAATAGCCTTTCTGTGTAATAATTTTTTCACTTTTTTATGATGGGTTTTGCTTGGTTTTGTATTTTGTATCATGCATAATTGGTTTTTGTACATTTGGTTGGGAGTCAGTTGTATGCTATTGTTAGGATGAATATTTGTGCATAGTACTTTCAAACGATCATATCAGCAAGTATTCAGCATTCCAAAAAATATAAATTAATGAAACTTTGATTCACCATTTTGTCAGTTAAAATTATCTTTCATTTTTTCTTATTTTGGGTTGATGATATATATATATATATATATTTAGTCGTGCTAGAAGAAGTTGTCCTTCTTGTGCAAATATAAAATTTGAAAGGAAAAAAATTTGTTTTCCAAATACAACTAAATAATTATAATCTCAAGTATGGATGGGAATTCTACACCGTCAAAAAAGTTTTTGAATCTTTTGAAGGAACTAACAAAGCAATTCAGCTTGATAAAATTACAGAAGTACGTATTCTTTAATATAGCAAAATTACAAATATGATATTTAAGATGTATATATTCTAATACATTCCTCATCCTACTCTATTGTTAGGCTTACATCAGTGATACTTCAAATGAATGTAGCATCAACTTGTGAATTGAACAAGGTGGTGATTGTACAAAATTTCAAAAAGTTGATGTTCAAAGCAACGTGCAACTCACACTAACATCTGTTCTCAAGGAAAACAAAAGGACATATTTAGGGACTATTGCGAAACAATAAAGGAAGAAGATACAAAAAACACTTTAAAGTTGTCTTTCAATCTTTAAGATTTTCTATGCACAATTTGGTTTTAATGGATTTGTGATTTTGGTACTAAAGACATATATTGGAATAAAGGAAAATTTTCTGCTTTTATGCACAATTTGGTTTTAAATTGCAACAGAGAGGAATTAAACTCTTATATTTAGGGTTCGTTTGGATACAACTTATTTTGCTGAAACTGAAAACTGAAAATACTGTAGTAAAATAATTTTTAAATGTGTGAATAGTGCTGTGGGACCTATTTTTAATATTTTTTTTAATAAAGTGGTTGTGGGTCCCGTGAACAGTGCTATTACAGTGTGTGAACAGTGTATTTTGTCTCTAAAAGCAGAAACAAGTGCAAGAAAAAAAAAAGTAGAAGAAGGAAATGCAAACGTTGAACGCAGACGCCCAAAACATAAAATGTCATTATTGTCCAAAACAAAGCATCAACTATAGTAGAAACATTTACTGTATTATTCATTCCAGCCATCACGTTATTTTATTTTATTTTATTTTTTTAATTTTTGGGTGCAAAACTACTTACTCAAATAATTAAACTAAATATAAAACCAGGCTTCAGATAGCCTAGAAAATTAAATCTAAATACAAACTAAAAAAAAAAAAAAATTGTGCATATCATGACATGGCGACCCCTTCTTATCTAGTGTACTATGACATGGCGACCCCTTCTTATCTACGATTCTACATGCTTGACTTCATTTTTTTTTTTTTGGTAGAATGGAATTACATTAAAACAAAACTAACGAGTTAGCAACAGCTCAGGACACAATCTGTTGAAGAACCTCCCCTGGCTATCTGCCATAACAAGAGGCACCAAGTCCACAGGAGGACAAAAAAAGAAACTAAAATCTAAAGATTGACAACTTCCTAACTTAGCTAAGTGATCAGCACACCTGTTAGCTTCACGATATATATGCTTGATGCTTAGTTGGGGAATCTGAGCAGCTAGACGTCTACAGTCATCAAAGAGCGAGGAGACAATAGTATTAGCATAAGAAGGATTTTTGAAAGCATCAACAAGAGCTTTGGCATCAAGCTCAACCATAACAGCATTCAAGTTTAGCTGGTTACACAAGAGGAGGCCATCTCGCAAAGCCCAAGTTTCAGCTAGGAAGCTATTAGCTTTACCGATTTTTCTAGAGTAGCCCACAATCCAATTACCCTAATCATCTCTAATCAGCCCTCCACCTCCAGCAGCCCCTGAAGAAACATTCACAGACCCATCGGTGTTGAGCTTAACCCAACCCGTGCTTGGTTTTTCCCATCTGACTTGTCTGATTGCCATGCGGTTGCTGCACTTAGGTTGATTGACACAGAGAACAAACTCCATTGCTTGCGCAATTATCGAATTGGTTAGGTTCCGATTGACTCCTCTGTTATTGAAGGCAACCTGATTCCTTTGCTTCCACAAAGACCAGATGGCAAAAGAAAAAAGAGAGTACCATGGTACACCTTTGACCATGAGAGAAGGCTTTGAGTTAGCATTAGAAGTCAGCCAGATCTTAAAGTCTTGAGAGAAAAAATTACCATTTAAGTTAGGAGCACCCAGCTGATACCATATTGGTTTAACTAGGCGACAGTCACGGAGGGCATGGGAAATAGACTCAGGTTGCTCGAGACACAAGGGGCAAGAAGTATGTAAAGGAATACCTCTTTTGGCTAGGCACTCCTTGACACCAATACTGTTATGCATGCACCTCCAGATGAACATCTGGATTCTAGGCAAGATCTGAAGCTTCCAAATCCATGAACTCGGGAAAGAATCAGCTTCCATGTGATCTGTGGCTAAGAGATAAGCACTTTTCAAATCAAAACTTCCCTTGGAAGAATATTTCCAAGCCAGTTTATCACTACTTCTGGCCACTATTGGCAGAGGGACCGCTTGAATGTCAGCTTTAATTCCTATAGGGAAAACAAAAGGTATGGCAGCCCAGTTCCAACCAAAAGGAGTACGAAGGTCTTTCACAGTGAGGCTGGCTGATCCTTGGGGGAGGGGGCCTTGAATGCTTGATCTAATGGGGCCACTATTTAACCAACAATCCGACCAAAAATTAAGATTACTCTCATGCCCTGGCACCCATTTAATCCCTTCTTTGTAGACAGATTCGCCTTTTTTTAAACTCTTCCAAGTAGAAGAACTTGGGAGCTTTGACTCATTTCTGGAATTAATCCGTTGCCTCGAACAGTACTTGAATCTGAGAACTTTGGCCCATTGAGATTCCTTCTCAGTGTGAAATCTCCAATTGAGCTTAGCTAGGAGAGCCGTGTTTCTACCTTTTGCAGATTGAAGACCCAATCCACCTGAGTCTTTGGGCTTAGTTACAGTGTCCCAGTTAACCCAGTGCATTTTCCTTGTATGATCAGAGGACCCCCACAGAAAATTCCTATTGACTCTATCTATGCCGTTGAGTATTTTTTTAGGTAAAAAATTACTCTGCATAACATAGCTAGGAATGGCTGAAGACGAAGCTTGAATAAGAACCATTCTACCCACCATGGATAGTAAATTAGCCTTCCAACCAGCAAGTTTCTTTTTAACTCTATCCAAAATGTAACCAAACTCATGTCCCCGCCTCCCCGGATGTTTAATAGGAAATCCTAAATACTTGCCGAGATTGGTGGTAGAATTGAAGCCCAATATGCTGGATAAAACTTCTCTTTCATCAGGGTCGACATTAGGAGAAAAGAAAACACGGGACTTTGCTTCACTAACTTTCTGACCAGATTTAGCACAGAATTCTTGGAGAGTAGAACTGATGGCTGCACAGTTTTCAGTGTTAGCACTGGCGAAGAGGACCAAATCATCCGCAAAAAAAAGATGTGAAAAAGCCGGGCCACTTCGAGAAGCTTTAATAGGAGTCCATAACTTGGCAGCACATTTTTCCTCAATTAGATGGCCCAAGAACTCCATGCAAAGGATGAAAAGGTAAGGGGAGAGAGGATCGCCTTGTCTGATACCTCTTGAGGGAAGGAAAGGATCAAGGCTGCCACCATTAAAGAGAAGGGAAGTAGATACCGAGGTGACACAGCTCATGATGAGCTTAATGAGGTTCTCCGGAAAATTGAAAAGGGTGAGCATCTCCCTAATAAAGCTCCACTCAATTCTGTCATAGGCTTTCTCTAGGTCAATTTTTATGGCCATGAACCCTCTGTTTCCTTTAGCTCTCCCAATGGTGTGAATTAACTCTTGAGCGATGATTGCATTATCAACACCTCTCCTACCTGGGATGAAGGCAGTTTGATGAGGGGAGACAAGGGTGTCCAAATGCGGCCTGATTCTGGCTACAATAATCTTCGTGATGATCTTGTAGACTGAGTTGCATAAGCTAATAGGTCTGTAATTCCCAATGGTTTCCGGACCTTGTATCTTAGGAATGAGAACAATATGAGTATTATTGAGATACTCAGGAACTTTTCTCTCAATGAAAACTTTCTCAACTTCCTTCTTCACTGAATCCCCAACTAAGAGCCAAAATTTTTGGAAGAAACCAGCATGCAACCCATCCGGACCCGGGGCCTTATAAGGTTTCATAGACCAGAGAGCCTCCTTAATTTCTTCAATGGAAACCATGGCATCTAGAGACTGCTTCTCCTCCTCTGAAAGCTGAGCATGCCACTGAACCGAGCAAGAGGCCTTCCAAGAGACTGAATCTTGGGCAGTGGTATACAAGCTAAGGAACCCTTTCCTAAAATGCTCCATAACCTCCCCTTCCTCAGTGATCCACGACTCCCTATCATCTTTGACTGCCGCGATGTGATTTCTTTTCCTCCGAGCAAGGGTAGAAACATGATAAAAGGAGGTGTTTCTATCCCCTTGAATCATCCAGTTCAACCTAGACTTCAATATCCAGAGATCGCGCTCTTGGTCCAGAATAGTCTCCAACTCTTTTTGGAGTTGATTCTCAAGATTAATAAGAGAGGAGCTAGGCTTGTTAGACAGAGCCTTTTGAGTACCATAAATTCTAGCCATAATTCTCCTTTTTTTCTGGTGGATGTTACCAAAATGGTTCCTATTCCACACTGATGCATCCTTCGAAAAACAATCAATAGACTCTGCTAGCTCTCTATTCCCATTCCAAGCTTTAGAAACAATGGTGGGAAAGGAGATATCGGAAAGCCAAAACTCTTGAAACCTAAAAGGTCTGGTGAGCTTGACTGATCTGGCTGGCAGAGTTTCCATGAGAACAGGGCAATGGTCAGAGTGGCACCTCGGAAGATGGGTAACTCTGGCATTCGGGTAAACAACACACCAATCAGGGTTCATAAAAAATCTGTCAATCCTTTCCAAAATCAAATTATTGAAATCTCTTTTGTTAGTCCAAGTATATCTAGGACCAGAGAATCCCATATCTACCATATTGCATCTATCAAGGCAATCCTTAAAAGCCAAAGAACGATTGATGTTAACACCTCTACCTCCAAATTTATCCTCATCAATTAACGGCTCATTAAAGTCACCAGCCATAACCCACGGTAACTTGTGTAATTCTTTTTTTTTTTTTTTTTTTTAATTATTATTATTAGAGTATCATTTAAGTATATGAACATCAATTGTCTACTATTATCAATAAATTGACATTTTAGTTAGAAATTAGCATATTAAATGAGATATGAACTTTTTCTCAAAAAATATATATAATTTTAAATGTTTTTAATAAATGATATAAATTTTGACTAATGAATATATAAATAAATAAATAAATTTATATATATATAATTAACGATAAATATGAAACAATATACCCCGGTATCAATGAGTATCTAAATATTTCGTCTTACTAATCAAACCAAAACAGTCTTCGGCATAGTATTTGTGGGGCCAGAAATCAGGTAGCCTTGGCCCACTCCCAGCCAGGCCCAAGGGCCCACGCCGAGGATGCATGAGGGGTCCGAGGATGAAAGCGCGAGGACCGACCCCCGAGGAACATATCTAAGGATGACCCCGTCCTCGGGCGTCCGAGACCTCAGGAGAATACGAGGAACACCCCACCAAAAGGGACTCCTTGAATATCCGAGGAGGAGGGGGTCCAGTGCCACACATCGGCGAAGGAGCAAGCCTTAGGTGAGCTGTCACCTCTGCATTGAATGCGCTCATCTAATCCCTCTGGCCGCATTAATGGGGATGTAACCCCTTGACAGGGTAACATTGATCATTGTGAGCCACTCGAGTACGGATAGGGCCTTTGATGGGACGGACGGTCAGAGGGGAGGCCAATGGATGATCAACAGAAGGAAGGAGGGGATAGGAGGAAGAGGACTATATAAGAAAGGCGAGCAAAGCAATTAGGGGGGAGATTTTTTGGGTTATTCAAGAGAATGACATAGAAGGACTCAGAGGTCATGTCAGTTTCTGGGGGGAACCTCCTCAGACGAGGGCCGAGGAGCTATCCTTAGTTGTAAGTTGGGCTCACTCCCCTTCAATGGAAAAATGTGGTTTATGCTCCGTTGTTAGTCTGTGAGCACCTAACCCTTCGACCCACTCTCTAAAAATGTATTGTCGGGGAACCTTTCTAAACCGAGTCCCTACAGTATTGACTTCATTGACATTATCTCATAGTGGTTTTTCCATTTGAAAATGTTATCCATTAGTTTATCACTTTATTTACATATTGTTCTCTTATTTTAGGAAAATTATTAAGTACTCCCGAAGTACCATAAATGCGTACTCCTTCTTCTCACATTAATGGTGGGTCCCACTAACCTATCATTCATATGAGAGAAGGGAGTACGCATTTATGGTACACCGGGAGTACACAATATTTATTCTTATGTTATTACTTATATTGTTTTCTTTTAGGGCAATTGTTAATAAATCATTTTGAAAAAAATTTGTACAACTTTTATGGACAATGTTAAAAAAAAAAAAAAAAAACAGTTACTTTTTTTTATTTTCCCATAAAAAGTTTTTAAAAATATTTCTTAAACCAATGTTCTTAAAGCATCCTTTAACCTTTCCATATATATATATATATATATGTGTATGTATGTATAGTTTAAATTGGGGTCTTTAATCTAGGAAAAAATGAAAAGAGGGAAAGTGGGAGAAGCTAAAGATCTGAGTTAATGGTAGCCTTGTTAATATAAATACATGTCATTTTTCTCAAAAATATATTTAAATTCTAAATATAATTTAGTAATTAAAATAATTTTAATGGTTATATTGATAAACTTAATTAATGGATTGTGTTAGCGTTTAGGGTGTTTGACACGATAATTAAATGGATCGGGTTAGGGTTGAGCCATGTATTTGAATACCCATACTTCATCACAATATAAACCACTAACACAAATTGCCACCTTAACATACAATTGATTATATAATTATTTAAAAAAATGTGATTATAATTATGTGATTGTTACGAACAACTTTAAGTGAAATTTTGCCAATATTTTTGGTGCTCTTCCTAAATTTCAAGAGAGAAAGTAAATAGAAATATGAGGTGTAGGCAGGGTCAAATTGGTTGTCTTATGACCAGCATGGATGTGGTCTGCCTTTCATTTTTGCCCAACCTTTGAACTCTCAAAGTTGTTATCCAGTATTTCTACTTGCATCTAGCTGCCTCTAAACGTGGGAGGTAAAGCTATGCCAGGCCTGAATGGACTAGTAACCATCAAAAGTACAGATTCTATCTTATTATCAAACCAAAACTAAGGTGATACACACCCATATACGTCATAAGCTAAACGAAATCATGTCATAGGTAGTAGACATAATTACAACAAAAACAAACACCGATCATGACTTATCCCAATGTCCATGGAGACCTCTTAACTGCTAATTCTCTACAGCCTTTGCCTTGGCAATGCTTATGATGTACTCAATCTCCTCAGTAACTTCTTTCATGGAAGGCCGGTTCTGTCTACGTTCTTCCAAGCAACCCACTGCCAGAAAACCCAAAGCCTTCATGGTCTCCATCTCCAAAGTGGTTGCTCCCTCTTTTAGCAACGGATCAATGACATCCATTATCCTCTCTTCCTCCACCATTCTCTGCACATAAACTGCCAAGTTCACATCATCTTCTGCCCTATTAAAATCAATCACCTTCTGAGACGTCAATAGCTCTAACAACACAACTCCAAAACTATAAACATCACTCTTATCGGTCAACTGGTAGTTTCTATAATATTCAGGATCAAGGTATCCCAGAGTTCCTTGAGCACAGGTTGAGATGTGACTCATATCAGTATGAGCCAACCTAGATAACCCGAAATCAGAAACCTTAGCGTTCAATTTCTCATCGAGTAAAATGTTACTAGACTTGACATCGCGATGATATATTGGAGGAACAGCAGATGAATGGAGATAAGCAAGACCTTCAGCAGCATCATGAGCAATGCAGAGACGATGGCTCCAAGTAAGTTGGCCTCGCCCGCCATGTTTTAGACCCTGCAGATGTTCTGAAAGTGCTCCATTCTCAATGTACTCATAGACCAAAATGGGCTGCTCTAACTCAACACAACAACCTAGAAGGTGCACAAGGCTCCGGTGATTAACTTGGCATAGAATTCGGACCTCATTGAGGACCTGATCAGTGCCTTTGGTGTTTCCAAGCTTGGCACACTTAACAGCTACAACAGTGCCGTCTTGTAGAAAGCCTTTATAGACGTCACCATACCCACCAGCACCTAGGAGGCGGTCCTTGGAAAAATCATGTGTTGCTTTCTTGATTTCTTTGCCAGTGAATAATTTTGCAGCTCTGCCTCCACCACTAGCATTTAGGATATCTTCGCGCTCTTTGGCCAGGCGTTCTTGTGCTTCTATGATGCGCCTATGGCGTTTATAGAGTAGGATGGCGATGATGGCTAGAAATAGCGTTGCACCAAGGCCAGAAGTTAAGCCTACACCAAAATGTTCTCATTTTTGTTAGACGTAATAGTGCAGAAATTTTTATATATTTGCATGCTCATTTGGTTGCAATCACTTTTGTATTTGCATGAGTAGAGGCTCCTACGAAATTGAAATTTCTAGCTCTTAAGTATGACTTTGTTTCTAAGAAAAAGTTTGAATTTGTTCCAAAGATCTCCAATGAAAATTCCAACTATTTAATTATGTATCAAAGTAACTTGTGTGTATATATATATGTGTGATATTGCTTACTTATCATCAAATATCATATATATTATGTTAAAGTCAAAGCATCCAAATCAAATCCAAATTAACTTCTAATTATAATTTAATTTTAAGTCAAGTGTTTGTTTTAATTTTAGAGCTTAGTGACTTACTAATAATACTCGGGATGAAAGTCAAGATAACTACTTCTTTCACTAAGTAAAACCACCACTTCACTACCAATGTTTTAATTTTAGCGCTTAGTGACTTACTAATAATACTCCATATGAAAGTCAAGATAACTACTTCGTTCACTAAGTAAAACCACAACTTCACAATCACTGTATCTAAGCAAGAATTAGGTCCTAGTTGCATATAAAAAATTCTTACTCAAATCAAAGATTATTATGAGATTGGTATTACATATACCTATTAAATCTCATACCTAGAGAACTAGATAAACAAATTCGGAAAAACGAAGTAAAGCTCTAATAGAGAATCTTAACGTAGAAATTACAGTGAGTACATGGCACTCCTCATGAGAAATTCGCACCTAATTGGCTTAAATTTCAAACCTCACCCCTGTTTTCGATTGTTTGACAAGTAAGAAACCGTGTGCTATCCGAGTATTGCTTGTCCAGGAAGGATATTATCCATCTAGAAAGAATCAAAGTTCTTCAAGCAAGAAAGATTAATTTTAAAATAATAAAAACCATCCTCTAAATTCTCCAAAATCACGTGATTTATTTTAGGTGTAATGAGTAATGACTTATGTTAAAAAATATTTTTGAAAAATAAAAACAATGGGCCATAACTAGAATTTAAAAGATAGTAAATTTTTATTTTTAGATAGGATTTTAGCTTATTACAGCCGTTTTTAACGATAGTTTTTTATCATTAGACCAAAATACTAATTAATTTTTAGTATGAATTAGAATCGAACCAAATTGAGTTATTTAGCCCATTTAATAATGTTGTTTTAGCAATATTGTTTGTATTTTTTAAAATTACATATAAATAAAAATGTGTAAAAATATATTTAATATTATTTAAAAATTAAAAATGTAAATTTAAATATATATACCAAACAGCCGTAAAGGCCCGTGAGTGATAACTTAAAACAAACAATCACAAGTAATTGCAAGCCAACCCAAACAAAAGGATAGTGGTATTTACTAGCAAAACTACCTGCTATAAGCGCTGTCCTGTCTGCTTTGCCACAGCCCTGAGAATCTTGACAATCTACACAAAAACACAAAAAAAAATTGCCAACATGTTAGCCAATCACAATACTCCACTGATAAAAAAAATATATAAATAAAAGACAAGTAGGCAACTCACATTTTACACAGACCCCTTGAATTGGGTCCCACACAAGTGGAGAGTTACAGAAGCACCTCCTGACCCCACTCTCAGCTGGGTCAAGCCCACAAGTTGAGTTCCCACCACCATCGTTACAATCCACCTGGGACCCACAAACCGGTTCTCTCGGCGACACCCACTGAATCTCCAAACCGGGTTGACCCCACCGGTCCACTCCCAAACTCTGGTCCAAGTTCACAAAGCTCGTGTACGCACTGCACCCGGACTCCCTAACCCGAATCATGTACGAAGTGGACGACCCACCAGCCCTGAAGGTACAACACAGCGGAGCGTTGGCACAGACTCCCCTGGTGTAATTCGCGTACACGTGGCAGAGACTCGAGGAGGAGCAATTCAGAGGCGAGCGGAGCAAGTCGGCGGTGCAGTTAAGGTACAAGATGGTGTTGCTGCTGGTGACGTTGAATGGGAGCGAGCTGTTGAGCTGGAGACCCTGGTGGACGAGATCGGAGGTGACGCAGGTGGCGTTGGAGACCAGGGTGGCGGGCTTGATCACGAAGCGCTGGGCGGAGGGGTTGATGGATGCGATTGGGTACGTGTTGTTGAGTGTGTCGAACACCAGCGTGCCGCCGCCAGCCGCCGCGTCGCAGCGGATTTTGTAGGACTGGTCGCCGCAGGTGGGGCTCGTGCTGAGTGGGTATGGGACTGTGGTGTTGCCGCAGTCTGAGCATTGTTTGGCGGAGGATGCGCACCCGGCGTATATTAGCAGCGCCGCCGCAGTGAAGATGAAAAGCTGACGGGTCGTCTCCATGGAGAGAGAGAGATGGGGGGGAGAGTTGGGAAGTGGATGGGGTGCTATACTTCCATCTTTACTATTAATAGTTGAAAATGAACGTACAGAGAGAGATGGTTTTTATTTTTATTTTTTATTTTTTATTTTTTTTTATTTTTTATTTTTTAAGGTCAAACTCTTATCTTATGGTGACTTGTGTTAGCAAGCAAACAATAGAAGATTCTTTCGTAGTTGACACGTCCTTCATCAATCAAGTTGCTCATGTCTCTTTAAGTATATTATTATCTTTGTTCATTTTATAAATAAAAAATAAAAAAAAAATGTATGTAATCTTGGACTTGATATTTTTAAAATTATTTGTTTGGGTGGGTGACAGTTGTATTTATTATGTAATTTTCACTAGTCTAGGTCGTTGCATTTTCTTAGTTTATGTAAATATTTTATAACATGTACTCACCAAACCCAAAAAAAAAAATGTTGGCATGGAATGTGAAGGCTCTTTTCCAAACTTTTGTCCTTTTTCACATAAATCTTTTATAATTTTTTTCTTTTGGGTAGAAAATGCTCTTACGAAAATTATTTAACTTGAAAATTATGAGATTCTCAACCAAAAAAAAAAAAACTTGAAAATTATATATATAAAAAATCAAATTTATGAGGATGAATGTGAATAAATTTAAATTATAGACAGTCAAACCTCTTTATCTTTTGCTAAAAAATTTATCAGTGCTTTTTCACTGTACTAAAATGTGAATATAAGAAGGTAACTACTTGTTCAACTAACTAAATGTAAGTTGAAAAAAAAAAAAAAAAAGGCTTAGCGTTTGTTTGGCAAAGATTATTTTTGTCAACTTATTTTACTATTTAGTTTATTTTTGCTACTATTTATAGGTCTCACTGGTCTATTTCAACTAACTTTTACCTTTATCTACAGTACTTTTAGCAAAAAAATTTCAATTTCAACAAAATAAGCAAATCTCAAACAGACCCTTAATGTAAGTTGTTAAGTCTAAACTTAATTCTTTGGATTTCTTGTCATTTATTTTCAGGTTTAAATACTCTGGATTGTAGGGAAAAATTAAAGTAGGATAAGGTAGGGCATAATGTACATATGATATATATATCATATGTAAATTTTACAACGAATCTTATCATGCTAGAGTTAATACTATGAAATATGTATATATAAAGAAGGAATATAATACGATCTTCGATTAATAACTAACATTATTATTGAACAATTAAAAGACAACTATTTCAACAAAATAAAAATAAAACAACAACTAGATAAATTAGTGATAGAGAGAACGAAAGAGACACTAACTTCTTCTGAAGGTAATAGCACAGAACCCAAGATGGAGAGGAAGTGAATATAGGATTGAGGTGCAATACCAGATACAATAGCTCTAATTTCAGCCCTTGATATAATCTAACGACTACACTGAATTGACACGTCATCAATCCTTGTCAATTTTTTTTTTTTTCTCTTCATTTTTTCACCTTTCTCTTCTTCTCTTCAGATATACGAAATTTGAAAAATATCTCTCCCTCCCTCTTTCTCTTCAAACAGAAAAATTTGTGGCTAGATCCCTTTTCTCTTTGAATCCAAATCTCCATGGTTGCAACCAGCAACCACCGAGTCCGGCACACCACCACCTTCGGTGCTATTTGATGTGGCGTTCTCCTCTTTTAAGGCTTCTCTCTCTTTTCTCGTTCTCTCAAGTCTTCTGTTTGCACCTATGCCACCGCCATTGGCAGCGCTTCTTACCGGCATCACCATCATTGGTGTTCATTGTTTATGTTTGGCAATACTTCATTGTCTTATTTCATTTTAACGTTTGATTTTGGAAATATACAGAAGGTGTTTGTGAAAATATCTGTTTGAAACTTTGAAGTGATTTTAAAACTCACTGATTATAAAAATAGGTGGTTTTTTTTTTAATTTTTTTTAATGTATTGTTATTTTGGTATGTGTTTTTTTTTCCCCCTCCTCTATTTGGATTCCTTTTGTTTCCTTTTGAAATTATAAAAAATGTTCTTTATTACAAGCTCACTGATTTTGGGTAGAAGGGATGAGAGTTACTCTTCTAATAATGTAACTTCAGTTGTTATTAGATTTTCATGGTCAAATCTTAGACACTCACTCTTCCATCTGTCAATGATTCATAGTTCATAAAAATTATTTTAGTGTTATTTTTCCTTGTATTTGAGATTTCCCCCCTTTTTTTTTTTTTTTTCCCCTCCTCTATTTGGATTCCTTTTGTTTCCTTTTGAAATTATAAAAAATGTGCTTTATTACAAGCTCACTGATTTTGGGTAGAAGGGATGAGAGTTACTCTTCTAATAATGTAACTTCAGTTGTTATTAGATTTTCATGGTCAAATCTTAGACACTCAATCTTCCATCTGTCAATGATTCATACTTCATAAAAATTATTTTAGTGTTATTTTTCCTTGTATTTGAGATTTTTTCCCCCTTCTATATTGTGAGGCAATGTGAGCAACAAGAACATTTGACTACTACATCTATTTTGTTCCCATTTCCTTTCTTTTCTTAATAATTTTTTGGGTTATCTATTGTAGGGGTAAGAGCCTGAAATTAAGTATTGGGCCTTGGGCCTTATCTGAGGACGTAGGTATGTTCGAGAAGGGGCAGATAATCATGAGGGGTTCCAATTTCAAAGCCTAACCAGTAAGGAACGATTGGAGGGTGGTTCGAGAAGGAACTCCTCCTTGGAAATGATGAACACAGCTCAAATCTGTATTCTAATTATCAAGATGACATTCTAGGAATCTCCAGCAATAAGGATGTGCATCATACACGTATAAGAAGTGGTAAGAACTTAGAAATATCTAATGGAAAGCTGCTACCACCGCATTAAATGCACTGCAACTACTTTTTTGAGCACATTTATGTGGAGAAAACCCCTGCACAGTGCTGCCTTGGCTACGACGACTCACAGAGAGCCAAAAGAGGCGTCTAATGGGACAAACACTCAAGTGAGAACTCAGATGATCGACAAGTGTAAGATCAAGATGGTCTGGAGTGAGCTATATAATGTGATAGACCCTTCATGAAATGGGGATCAAAAAAATAGAAGGAGAATAATGTAGCAACCAGAGTTACACTTGTAATCAGTTTTATTAGTCTATAATAGTATTTACCTTCTCGGACAATACCTTCACCTAACCTTACGAGTTTTACTCCTGCATAATGGTCTTTGGAACCTATCCTAGTCGTTGTAAGATTCACTAGGGCCTAGTTCTTCAACCCACTCTTTACAAATTTATTGTATTGGGCTTACTAACCCACAACCCCATATATATTGGGCTTGGGTTGTATACCATACCCCTACATCTATGTTTCATCTTTATGATGTATAGGGGAAAAAGAATTTGAGAAAAGAATGAATGCTTTGGATTTTTAGACTTTTCTTGATTGTAGAGCCTAGGAATCGAAAATTTCCTTTTAGTAACCTTATAGCTACTTACATGCAAACTTTTTATTTTGAACATGAAGAGATGGCATAGATGATTTGTGCAAAGTGTACATTAATATTCTTGTTAGCCGTTGTAAGATTCACTAGGGCCTAGTTCTTCAACCCACTCTCTACAAATTTATTGTATTGAGCTTACTAACCCACAATCCCATATATATTGGGCTTGGGTTGTATACCATGCCCCTACATCTATGTTTCATCTTTATGATGTATAGGGGAAAAAGAATTTGAGAAAAGAATGAATTCTTTGGATTTTTAGACTTTTCTTGATTGCAGAGCCTAGGAATCGAAAATTTCCTTTAAGTAACCTTATAGCTACTTACATGCAAACTTTTTATTTTGAACATGGAGAGATGGCATAGATGATTTGTGCAAAGTGTACATTAATGTTCTTGTTATTATGGCCTTGTGATCAAAGTGTACATTTTAACCAAAAAAAAAAATCATTTTTTAATCAAATTCCATCCTTTCTTGGCTATTCTCTTGAGGTCAAGTATTTATTGGAAGACTTTATATGTAATCCTTGTTTTCACAAAAATAAAATCCATGAGAGAAGTGTGAACACTTGGATGTAATTCGTGTTTTTATGTTATCCAAAATTTTGGTACTTGATCTATGTATATTCATACCCAAAGAAAGCTAATAATAGAAACAAAATTGTATACATCTATTCATCAACACAAAATTAGATGCAACTTGCTCAGTGATTCAATTACATAGCAACAACAAATGGCACAACACAATGGCTGGTACAAATCAATTACATACTTCATTTTTTCCCCTTTTACACGATATATGATGATAAATACAAAAACTTGTTTGTCCTCATTATTGTTGACAAAAACTTGTCTAACCTCAGCTACGTCCTTCTCTTTCGTGAGTAGGAAGTGACGGGAATCAACCCATTCGGAGCATATTTTGGTGCATTTCTCAATTTGATGAATCGTCCTCAAGACTGCATAGTATGCATATAAAATAAATTAACCTCACATCAAAAGTTTTGAACATAAATTTTCACAAACATCTTATGTGCATTTCCAAAATCAATATTAAAATAAAACAATAAACCACCATGAAACCCAAAACACAATAGCAACAAACTAAGGGGAATGAAAGAAAAAAAAGTACTAAAGAATAGCCAAACCCATATTTTAGAGTCTCACATAATACATTATTGAGAATCTTATTGACTTATTATTAGCATTTTTCAAATTGATATTGAGGTTAGATCTTTATGACAAGGTCACAAGATACATAAGAGGCATGTTGAATCTTTTTTCCCACTAGATAAATTTATATAATAAACAAAAATGATTAATACAAATAATCTTTTTTTTTTTTTTTTTTTT
>NW_027069678.1:0-64122 GCF_002906115.3 Quercus suber | reverse complement strand
CCCATATATATTGGGCTTGGGTTGTATACCATGCCCCTACATCTATGTTTCATCTTTATGATGTATAGGGGAAAAAGAATTAGAGAAAAGAATGAATGCTTTGGATTTTTAGACTTTTCTTGATTGCAGAGCCTAGGAATCGAAAATTTCCTTTAAGTAACCTTATAGCTACTTACATGCAAACTTTTTATTTTGAACATGGAGAGATGGCATAGATGATTTGTGCAAAGTGTACATTAATATTCTTGTTATTATGGCCTTGTGATCAAAGTGTACATTTTAACCAAAAAAAAAATCATTTTTTAATCAAATTCCATTCTTTCTTGGATATTCTCTTGAGGTCAAGTATTTATTGGAAGACTTTATATGTAATCCTTGTTTTCACAAAAATAAAATCCATGAGAGAAGTGTGAACACCTGGATGTAATTCGTGTTTTTATGTTATCCAAAATTTTGGTACTTGATCTATGTATATTCATACCCAAAGAAAGCTAATAATAGAAACAAAATTGTATACATCTATTCATCAACACAAAATTAGATGCAACTTGCTCAGTGATTCAATTACATAGCAACAACAAATGGCACAACACAATGGCTGGTACAAATCAATTACATACTTCATTTTTTCCCCTTTTACATGATATATGATGATAAATACAAAAACTTGTTTGTCCTCATTATTGTTGACAAAAACTTGTCTAACCTCAGCTACGTCCTTCTCTTTCGTGAGTAGGAAGTGACGGGAATCAACCCATTCGGAGCGTATTTTGGTGCCTTTCTCAATTTGATGAATCGTCCTCAAGACTGCATAGTATGCATATAAAATAAATTAACCTCACATCAAAAGTTTTGAACATAAATTTTCACAAACATCTTATGTGCATTTCCAAAATCAATATTAAAATAAAACAATAAACCACCATGAAACCCAAAACACAATAGCAACAAACTAAGGGGAATGAAAGAAAACTAATTCAAACTAAGAAATATTATTAAGCTAAGAAGCATAGTAGTATTTCAATGAAAGATACTAAGTGATAATCTTTAGTGTTATAAAACATAAATGAAAGAAATGAATGAATCTTTGGTAAAGAAATCAGGGAAAGTAAAAGAAAATTAATAAATCTGATGTCAAAATTTCCTTAATGCCAAAGCCAAGAGACCTATACACAAAACTACAAGCATGCAATTTTCCATTCAATCACAGTACATTCTCCATATCCATGTTTCAAACCCAAGCGAAATCAAGCTTTTTGTCATGTTTACAAGCAAACAAAATGGAAACAGAAGGAAAAATAAAATAGAGAAGACATTAGAGGGAAGGATCGAGGGAACTCAGCAACCACGAGTGGTGGTGATGGAGAAGCACTGCCAGCAGAAGCTCAACTGGGCTTGAGAGAGAGAGGCCTTAAAAGAGGAGAACACTGCACCAAATAGGTGGTGATATAATAAACAAAAATGATTAATACAAATAATTTTTTTTTTTTTTTTTTTTTGAGGAGGAATACAAATAATCTTATTTATTATATAATCTTCCCGTATCATTCTCATTTGGACCAACACATAAGCAAGCATGCTCGCTTTATTTTCACAACCCTTCAAGCTATGTCTCATCCACTGAGAGCCCACTGAATCTCCAAACCCGGTTCAGGCCACCGGTCCACAGGCAAATTCGGGTCCAAGTTGACAAAACTCGTGTACGCACTACACCCAGCCTCCCTAACCCGAATCCTATGCTCAGTGCTGGACCCACCTGTCCTAAACGTACAACACAGCCCAGCGTCCCTACAAGGAGCCACGCTGTCAGTCTGGTTAGCGTACACGTGGCACAAGCTCGCCGACGTACAATTCAGCGGAGACTGAAGCAGGGTTTCGGTACAGTTAAGGTACAAGATTGTGTTACTGCTCGTAATGTTAAAAGGCAGCGAACTGTTGAGCTGGATTCCTTCGTAGACAATGTCCGAGGTTACGCACGTGTCGTTGGACGATAATGTCGCGGGCTTGATCACGAGCCGTTGGTTGGTGGGATTGACGGACGTGATGGGGTACGTGTTGTTGACTGTATCGAACAAGAGCCTGCCCGCGTCGCAGCGGATTTTGTAGGACTTGTCGCCGCACGTGGGAGCCGTGCTGAGTGGGTATGGGACTGAGGTGTTGCCACAGTCCGAGCATTGTTGTTGTTGTTGTTGGGCTGAGGATGTGAGTATTAGCAGCAGAGCTTCCAAAGTGAAGATGAAAAGCTTATGCGTTGCCTCCATTGCCTCCATTTGATAAGAGACAAGGTGGGGTGGGGGATGAAAATGTGTAGTTATTTATTGATGGTTGAAAATGAATGTAGAAGGGTTATAATGGTAAAAAGCAAAATCAAGTGAAATAAAGAAAGTTTATTATTGTTGTTAAATCTCATCAATTGTGATTAATGTGTAATTTTGACGGTGTTAATGACAATGATTGCCTAAAAAAAGGAAAAAAAGACTGTCAACGTATGGGTAGGTTTCTTAGTCTTCTAGATAACTCAACTAGCAATATATCTATAAAAAATATATATATATTATATATTCATAATATTTTCATAACAAATTTTAATTAGTATGGTATTATTTGTTGTTAGAAAATTCATAGGTAATTTTAGAGTACAAAGAAATGATACTTTCTCCTTTCACATTCATAATAGACCCTATCATAAATTTAATGAACAGATCTTACCACGAATATAAGAGGAGAAAGTATCAATCTTTATACTTCGAAAATACCTAAGAATTATTCTTTATTGTTATTGCTGGGTGGGCAAAAATTTTATTATCATTAAATGAGAACTTAAATGAAAAATTAATAAGTTGGTGAAATTTTTTGTATCTTTTAATGTTATCCTACAAGTTTTATCAAGAGAAACTTTATAAACCTCGAATTATATTAGGAAATTAAATCTAGATAATAACCCCTCTCTCTCTATTCAAAAAAAAAAACCCTCACTCCATATTTGTTAATATAATTTTCTACTCGTCACCGGCTAGGCTGCCATGGACGGAAGCTACCGCATAAATTCTTAATGTTCTCTTTTGTGTGATGGTCTGTTTTTCTTTTCTTTCAGTTTATTTCATTTTTATTATTCACTTGGAGATTTTTTTTTTAAATCTCATAATATATATCACAAATCACCATCAATTCATTAGTTCGTAACAGGAAAGAAAGTAGAGTGGAGAACCATTTCTTTCTAGTCTAGTCTTGAAGGCCATGATATGTAACATCTCCATCCCACCAAACATAACTAAAATTTTATGGTGCTGTTTTACTGTTTTACCCTCCATTAAGGAATAGGAAAGGACCGAAGGAGACACCTCTGGATCTACTCAACTTGGAATTGAATTTGGATCGTAATAGAAGACAGGCAAATTTGCATTTAGGTGATACAATGCAAAACATCCTCCATATTCCATTATTCCATATATAATGGAGGAAATCCAAAAGCACCCCCATACATAAAAATTACAAAGTTTAAATACATCTGATTTGATTACATCATAAAGTTCAATTACCTAAATAGATCCATACATTAAAGATTAACAATTTTGCACATCTTGGAACCGATGCTTCATTCTCGCAACGGTTGTTAAAAATAGTGCCAGTGACGGTGAACATCAGACGTCAAAGAATGAGCACAAACATATATGTGTATGTTACAGGCTATTGTATGTACATACACATATAACTAAATAATTTACCTATCTAAACAACTGCTAACTACAAAATTGTGCCAAGGCCTCCAGCAAGTTTGGAATTCAAGTGGGTGATTCAGCAAGAAGAAGGGTGTGCCACCAGCCACAAGCAACATTTCTAGGGACACCACCATCAATAATGACTTGAGAAGGAATGTTGCGGTCGATTACATCGCCCAACCCAAGCTGTTAAATGCACGCAAAGATTCTCAATTAGTTCTAAAGTATGGAAGTGGAAACCAAATAAAGCTAAATTCCATTCCCTAGCATAACTTGGTCCTTTTTAAGTGCTGTAAAACATTTTAAAAACTCATTTCATTTGATATGAAATACAAAACAATGCAATTTTATCAATGCAGTGAGGTGTCCTGGAAACCCTGGTTTGATGATTGATCAGTCCAAGCTTTATATACCTGGCCATATTTGTTCCAACCCCAGCAGAATACTTTTGCATCCTCTTCAAAAAACAGAGGCAAGAAGTAAGTCAACAGGTATATCAATAACTACGCACTTGTAAGCATCAAATCATTAAAGCTAAAATTCTCACATAAATGAGATCTAGTTGCAACCGGGTAGCAATTAGCTTTGTTGCGCATGACTCACCAACAAAGTAAAACATGGAATATAACTATCAATTCACCCCTCTAAGCCTTTCGCAAATGGATCTTTCAAAGTCCTTAATTGACACCGTACCACTATTTGCAATCACAAAAGTAAAATCTCAGTCTATCGAGTAGTGAGTTCTAGCTTATTTGGTGTTTTCTCCACTCCATTATCCCAATATTAAGAAATTTCCTAATTAGCTGGATTTTTCTAAAAGGAAATATTTATGCTAAGTTTAGAGGCTGACTATATTTAATGCAATTTTTGACATGTAACCAAATAATGTAGAAATTACTTTATATGAGCAAACATATTAAAAGTATTGCAGAAAATTTTGTGGTATTTTCATTTAACTCCCACTCCTGGATTCAGTACTGATATAAGGGAACAATAAAATACACCCAAGATTCTTCCTTTTCTTTTTCTGTTTTCCTTTTGATGTGGATTGGTGGAGGTGTGTGATGCATAAAGCCAAAGTCTTGCAGTGTTCAAATTTACATAAACATGACATGTTCGTGGATCTAAGAGTGGTTTCCAGGTAGCACTTAGCAAAAAGAAATTATGGAGGCCTACACAAATCCATTGTGGCATACCTGTAATTAAGGCGCTGTGACGAGCCCCACAAGATACAATTTTTGCGTGCAGATTTTCCAAGCTTGGAGCTTCCAATAGCCTTGGAATAGTCTGGTTTTAAATCCAGGAAATACTGAAGTTAATTGCAAAAAATCCCCCAAGGGATATAATTTCTCAACAATGAAAGTTAGGTAGAGATCCTTGGCTCCTAATTTAATTAATCAAAGCCATCCAAATTTCAACATTATAAGATAAAGATATGAACAAGAACTAGCATGATCAGGATAGTTCATTCACCAGATTGTCAAGCTAGGATTCTACACCATTGCAAACCATGGTATGATTAACAAAGGTTGTTGCATAGAATTCTAAGATAGGAATCTAAACAAACATATCATGTACCACTAGCAATACCATGTGATATGATGAGAATATCATTGTCTCTCTATTGTAACTTACAAGAGAGAACTCATAAACTGAAGAATAAGTGAGTATACCTCAGCTTGATCAGCACCAGTTCCCAACTGCCCAAACTGATTTCCACCAAATGTGTACACATCACCATCAGCAGATATACAGACTGTGTGCCACAGTCCTGCAGCAACACCCTCTATCCGGATACCAAGTAAGGAAGACACACAAGTTGGGCTTAACTCGTCATCCGTACTTCCTTGCCCACACTTGACAAAGACATGAGAAAAGCAAACAGTTTACTACTTTATCATGGTTAGCCAAAACAAGAGAGTTAAAAGAGAGAATAACGTTGAAAAGGAATAGAATAGGTTATCCCTTTTTGAGTGAACCTCATCTTGAACATCTACAGTGCTTTTCTCCATCAATTTCTACTTTACCTACATGTTAATCCTGAGAATAGTTAAAAGTTGGGACTCTAAGCAATGCCAGGGATTGATATAAGGATTAAATTTCAAAAATTCCAGCTGAAGTAGAAGAGTATATGATTTGGGCAGTTTGGTTGTATAATTTTGAAGCCAAAACCCAATGCTTTTCACAATCAAGAAATCAATTTTGCAGAAACATGTAATAAATAATTCCCCCATATCAAGCAAAGCAGCAGACATGATTCAATCCAGAGCATTGTTCTTTGCACAAACTCAAAAGATTGGGTAATAAGGTTCTCAATAAAGAAGAACTTAGTATTAAGCAAGAGACATCCTTCTATGACTGAAATAATGCTAATAGAATGCTTCGATGAATATGTTGCAGTTTTGCGCTAATGCGCTGTAGGTCAAAGGACTCCTCTTACCCTTTTAAGAGAAAGGTGGAGGGTCAGGTTATGGATTCAAGACCAACCATATTTTGGGTCGCATGTTAAGTAAATAGGCAAGTAATGATTCAGAAATTTTAAAGATGATATTATTAATTGCGATAACAAATTAAGAGACCATTACAACTCATGATATAAACTAAATAATCCCTCACCCCAAGGAGTTTGGGTTAACAGAACTTGTGCTAGATCATAGTACTTGGACTATATGAATTGCTTTAGTTATGTATTTATCAAGGTTTTAATAAGTGACACATTAAGGGTCCGTTTGGGAACAGCTTATTTAGCTGAAACTGAAAACTTTTTGCTGAAAATGTAAAAAAAAAGTTTAAAAAAAGTTGAATAGTACAATGGGACTCATAAATGGTATCAAAAAGTGCAGTAAAATCTATGAATAGTAGCAAAAATAAGCTAAAATTGCAAATAAACTAAAAATCTCAACCCATCCCAAACGAACATTGAATCCCTTCAACAACAATATGACATATAGCTAGTACTATGCAGCATATTCAATCAAATTTATCCTACATCATAATAAGATTGCTTCATTAACAACAATCTTCAGTCCCATAACTTTAAGGGCAGCTATGAATCCTCCATAGACTAAACAAGGTCGACTACATGTATTATTTTTCACCATTCTATTTCATCCAAAGCTATACTCTCTGTCACCTCCTTAATTAACATGTCATTTTTTACTACTTCTACTAATGTTATTTTAGGTCTTCCTCTACCTTTTTTTCATTGTTTTAATTTGATTAACTCACTCTTCTTAACTAGCGCATTATTTACACTCATCTACACAAGACCAAACCATCTCAATAAACTCTCCCTCATCTTCTCATCATTAGGGACTACCCCTACCTTTAGGAGAATTTTCTCATTTTGAATCTTATCTTTTCTTGTATTTCCACTTATCCATCTTTAACAAATTCTCATTTTAGCTACACTCATTTAATGAGAGAGAAAGAGAGAGAGAAGGAAGAAAAAAAAAGTTTCTGCGTAATGAAGATTTTGCAAATATCATTTTAAACCTTAGAGTGATCAACATCCAAATTCAGATAAGCAGTCAGATCAGATCCAGTGAACCACATGACTAGCTTACATATATTTGTTGATCATTGAACCATAAAAATTAGCATTTCTATTTAAATAATAATATTACAACAATAATAATACTGCTAAATTAATACTTATATAAAATAAATACTGCCAAATTTCATGAAGAGAAAGCATGAGACACTAAGCATCCAACACAAAAGATTCCTTGTCCAGAAGAACTCACCTGTCCATACATTCCCCAACCAAAAGTAAGCAGGGCTCCAGCATCTGTAGTGCAAAAAGGGGTAAATGAAAAACGTCAGGATAGGTCATATTGACCACATATAGATGGCCAAATAGAAACAGATGGGCATTGCAACAACCAGTTCATCTCGGTAGTACTACGTAAATATCAAACATACTATATATGAAACTTAATTACCAAAGTACTAATCTAAAATGTAAATTCCAGCCTATTTCTGTAAATTTGAACCCAACTGGGCCAACTCCCTTTCAAAATTCATGTATCAGTAGAATCATAAATTTGTAACAGACACAAGAGCCGGAGAATATGCATATATGAACAGGTAATTAGATGAGATAAAAGCTTCAAAGTAACAATATCAGAGAGGATCCAGCATGAATGCTCATGACCTCATACCTAAAGGTAGAACTAGTTCGTAATAATACCTGTAATTACAGCACTGTGTCGCCCTCCACAAGCAATCCCCTTTACATAACTTCCAGGAGCTCTAAAACCCTGTCCCTCAGAACCCATGCTTCCTCTAGAGAGTGCTGTGGATCTATCTTTTACATAAGGAGACTCTATGCAAGGTACAGGATGAGGAGAGGAAACCATACGTATCCGGGAGCCCAAACCAAGCTGCCCTTCACCTCCATAACCCCAACCCCACACCTGTCCAATATCTGAAAGTTGGGAAAATTAATATCGTGACCAGAATACAAAGACAACTATGCATAAAACTGTGTCTTAACAATAATTTAGAACATAGTTAAATCACCTGACAATGCTAAAGTATGACGCCCCCCAGCAGCAACAGTAGCTATTCTTACTCCAGGGTTTAGTGTTACAAGGCATGGCAAAGCTGAGAGAGTTTCATCACCAGAAGATGAACTTTCGGCTGCTTGCTTTGCTGATGATATTCTTCTTCGTTTTGTACTTTCTTCTCCACCTCCTTTAGCAGCAGTGCCAGATACAGTTCCGCCACTTGATCGAGAGCCTTGAGAGCGAGGGCTCACTGTCAGAGAACCAACTCAAATAGTCAGCAGTAAGGACTACAAGCCTCTCTCCACTTTCATAATTCATAGTAAAGATGCCTAATTGCTGAAAGTACCTTGCTCTGTCAAAAATGAACTCTGCCTTTCAAATACATCCTTTTCAGAGCTCCCACCCAACAATGGGTCGCCAAAGACCTTCCCGGAGGGAACACACTCCTTCCATCCCCATGTGTATACTTCTCCACTCTCTGTATATAAACAAGAAAACTTACTCACTAAATGCCTCCAGGCAGAGTAAATTACACAGAGCACTATTAGACATGGGTGAATTGACTGGCTTCTATATTTCAATAAGTTACCAACAGCTTCTATAGGCTGGATCATTCCTGTATTCTTTTTCTGAACTTGGTTTGCACCCCCGTGACATATTTTTAAGAATTTACTAATCAAAAAAATCAGTTACCAATTGCTTAGATGTTTCTAAACCCTTCATTCATTACCTAAAAAGAGTCTTCCTTTTCTTTTCCCCCTCTTAACTGAAGCACCACAACAAGGAAATCAAAATTACCTGTAACTGCAACACAATGTGCCCAACCCGCAGCACCTCTCACTACCGAAACTTCCATTGGGAGAGGGAATGGCTCTGGAATTTCCTAAACAAGTAGAAAAGTTTATGTTAGTACAAATAAATAAATAAAAAGATGGTAGTTGTCATGTGGTGCATTTGGTGGGACAAAAATGCCAAGACCTTTCATGGAACTTAAGTCTCATTGCTTAAACATATATTTCAGTTTTTGATGCCACTCTTCGATTGAATAAGAGCAATAACAGGTTTTGCCTCTTCCTCATTTTTTTCAGAAATCTTAACAAATATATATCCTAGTTTTCTTTTCTTTTCTTTTCTTCCCTCGAGTATCTCTTTTATGCTTCCAGTGTAATAAGGCTAAGCCATTATTCAGCTATTACTTATTTGTTTAAGAAAAAAATTTAGTACTCTATGAACTAAAGATTAACTTTTGCTGCATACCCCATGCTTCCCAGATGTCACATAGCTTTGCCCAAGATCATCTGTTGAACCCCATGTAATGAGCTTTCCGGAATCTGATTTATAAATTAAAAAAATATAATAATAAAAAAATCACTATAAGTGCAGCTAAATGTAACAAAATTTACACTTATAAACACAAGTTTTAACTTTTAAGCTAACTAAACTCAAAATTCTGTAAGCAACCATAGAAAGACTCAATCACTATGAATGCAAAACGACAGGTTTACTCTGAATTTGAACTTTAAAAGTCAATTAAGCTATTAATGATATGAAAGTCCCAGACATTGAAGCTTCAAAGTGCCCAAAAGAAGAAAAAAAAGCCACCAACTAGAATTTAGTACAAGAGAAAAGTAGTATTAATTTGGGAACTATAAATGAAAGAGAATAAGTTGCAAGAGAAAAAATAAAAATAAAAATAAAAAAGACCAACAGTAGAAACTAAAAATAAAATAAAATTGTCGGCCCCACTTTTAACGAATTGAAATAAAATAAAAAACATTTTTTTTTCCCAATCCTTTAGTCACATTTTCTCGGCAACCAAACAGCGTCAAATGCCACAATCAACGCCGTCAATCACCATACACAATCAACGACATTCCCAAATAAACCACAAACTTTAAAAAAAATACAAAAATAAATCAAATTGAGCTTAAACCAAAAAACAAAAATTAGTTAGAAAGAGGTAAGAAAAGCACCAGAAATGGCCATGGCGAAACCACAACCGCCACCGCAAACATCTTTCCAGGAGTCCCCCCCAACGGTCTCGGCCGGAACCCTAACAGCCACCGGCGATATCAACGGCGACCTCTGCGGCGAAGCTCCGGGCAAATACCCCCACATGTACACCAATTTCTCCCTAATCACTTCCATTCTCTCCGCCTCTTCTTCTCCTCCTCCGATTCCCGCTCCATTCATTTCCAAACCAAACAGTGGAAAGGAAACGAAAAGAAAAGAAAGGAAACGAAATGAAAGGAAAGGAAAAGAGAGAGAGATAAAGAAAGAAAGATATTAATATTATGAAGTACACCAAAAAAATTAACACTTATTATTAGTGTCTGTCTGTGTTCGGTTTGTGAGAGTTTTGGTCATTTTCAAATTGAGTTGGACTTTGTTTCATTAATTGAATGAGAAGTGAAATTTTGCTTTGTGCCTTAAAAAAGGGGCGTATCATTCTCAGGGTAATGGGGTGTGCCACGTAGGAAGCTCACGTGGTTGTAATGGACACGTGGCCAATTTCTGGCCGGTAGATTTTTGGTCCACTGGTAACCAGTACTTGGTCGGAAGTTTCTGGAAGGTTGTTAACTTTAAAACACGAGAGGAGAAGGGTACTGGCGTGTCCCCTACAGTTTCTTGCCACGTGTCCGGCTCGGATGCGGGCTCCAATCATTCGACATGACACGTGTAGGGACGAGGGTGGCTCGATTGCGAAATGTAGTCACAGGTCGGGCGTGGGTCCCTCTGGTTTTTGTGACAAATGACATTTTTTTTTTTTTTTAAAAAAATTATAAAAAATAAAAATAAAAAATAAAAAACTATAACTTGTCTTCAGTGGAATGAGATTTTTTTTTAGAGTTTAATATGTTATCTTTCAACTTAATATATCATTTGTTATTACTGAAATAATAGGTTTAATTTGGTACCCTTCCTAAACTGTACTTAAACAACAAAATATGATTTAAAATGTTTTTTCTTTTTTTGAGTTTTAAAATATTTATTGATCAATTTATAAAGTCTATGTAATAAAATCTATAGTAGTTGCAATATCAAATTTTTAACACCCTAAGTACATAGTTTAGCAATAATTTTTTTTTTTTAGAAGGGTAATAAATTTTATTACAAGTTGCAATTTATAACCAATTGGTTCGTGCATTTATAACCAATGGTAGAAAGAGTCTAAATTGCAACAAGTGACTATATCAAATCAAATCTTTGTAGTATGATTCTAGCATTTGAGAGTGAGACAAATGATGATCACAAGTCACAACTGACATCAAGATGTGGCATATGTTTATTGGTATAATGATAATCAATGTTGTTCAAGTTTTCCATTCACAAAATAATAATAATAATAATGGATATCACTACACTAACACTTAGCAAAATGAAAAATAAAATAATATTGAAATTTCTGTTTTTGGTCATGTTGGAACTTTGGTTTGGCTATTTATAATGAATAATAAATAACACTAACATGTCTCTTTTTGTACACATAGGAGCATTGTTTCAGGCAAGATATATAAATTATTAACAATGACTTTGACTGTTTTAACCTTGTTTGTAATACTGTTAAAATAGGTGATAGTGACAAAATCTTGGTAAATGTTCAAAGCCACTAAATTATCGACCCATGCCATGAGACAATTTTTTTTTATTAATAATAATTAAAGTCTTTTCTTTATTTGTGCAAGTCCTACTCAAGTCAGGAAAAAAGGTCACCCATACAAACACTCACGAAACACTAGTCAAGGTCCAAGGGTAATGACTAGCATGTCTAGTTAGTAATTGCTATTATAAGTTAGTCGGTAACTTCAAGACACGATTTCAATTCAAAAATTAAATTGTGTAGTTCCTCAAAAAAAAAAAATTGAATTGTGTATGCTTTGTGTATATTAGAACAGTGTATAATAGATATTGTCCACCTTATATAAGCTTAGCCCAAAAAAAGAAATCAAGAGTAGGAATTATTTATTCTTTTGTTCTTGCTTAAGGCTTTGGATGAGCCATTCACGCCTCACTGTCTCAGATCTTTGGATTTTAGGCCAAAATGACAATAATAATTGAAGAAAGATCATTAGTTGAGCACTTTTTTTTCCTCCCCCAGACCAACCAAAAATATAAAAACTGTCCCTAAAGACTTCAAAAAATAATTTAAAAAAGGCTAAGAACTTGTCGGTGTGAGGTAATCCAAATTTTTGCTCTGTCTGCAAGGTTACCTAAAAATAAATGTAATTGAATTATTTTGGTACCATAATTCAGGAAATATTGGAGGACTAAAACCACATGCATGAAGATTTCGTGTCTTTATCATTAGACTTATTACGATGTGAAGCATCATAGGACAATTTCTCAACTTCTTTGAATTATGATGTAGACAAGAGATCAAAATATTACAGGTTATGGATTTTGATAACAAAGTTGGCTTTTTTTAAGCAAATGGTAAATCCAATGAAGCGGCATTTTTTTCCCTTTTATTCTTTTTCAGGTAAGTGAAGTAAATGAATAATATATATATATATATAACTGAAAAAGTTTGTTGATATTAGTCTTATATTCACTTCTAGAATATGTCGGGGACGTTTTTGCCACAAGGGCCAAAAATGCGAGAACGGCCCAAATCTCCCCTTGGGTTCTTTAGAAGTGTTTGTTTATAGAGAATCAAGCCCAAAATTCACAATGTATAAAAAACAAAGGCTAATGGTGCTTTGACAAGAGAGAATCAAAATGCTAACAACAAAAGTGCAGAAAAAGTATAAAAACATAACAAGTCTGAAACTTCGACCCGCAGTCACACAGAAGAGGAAATTGAGGGAGGCCATGAGGAAGAGAGGGAAGATTCCCCTGTACCCATATTTCCACCCCCAAGCTTCGGAATTGTGAGATTATTGACTGGTTGACTGGGGTTTTGCTCTGAAGTTTCAGGTCTGTGGGTAGAACGTGGTTGGTTGTTTTTTTAGTTGAAGAAAGACTCTTGTATTGAGCTTGGGGTGTTGCTTCCAGAGTAAAACGTCCTCTACTCTTTTGAATCTGATTGTGGAATTTATATTGAGTTTGGGGTGCTCTAAGTAACTGGTTTTTGGTCAAAAGACTTTGGACCCCAAGGTGTTAAACAATGAGTGATTTTCAGGTTTGCTTTTGTTTGGATAAAAGGAAGGATTACTTTTATCATCATTAAGGGAAAGCTTGACTAAACCCTCATTGGCTCCTCATTTTTAGATGTTTCAGACTATTGGGAAGCTTAACTAGATGAGAGCTAGCAGCTGAAGTTGGCCAATGAGAGCCAACCATTTTTAAAGGAAAAAAAGGTTCGGACAGAAACTTTGGGCCACAGTCACACAGAGCATAAAAGCTGTTTTGGGGTGGAAATTTTGGATACAAGACCTCCTCCATGAGCCTGAGGTGCTACCAGTGTCCCTTGCCCACTTGGTAGCACGCATGGGTTGGGCTCATGCAAAAGGTCCGAAAGGAACCGACCCATACCCTCCAAACCACACTTCCTCAATTTCTCCGATATGTCGCATGGGATTGGGCCATGCTTAAAAGAATAAATAAAATATAATACATAAATTGAGCCCACAAAGAAGTCGGGCTTAGTTGAATCGAGCTTAGTTGAATCGGGCTTGTACGAAATGTGTCGCGAAAACGAGTATCAACAGAATACTATAATATTTGTTTTTAATTTGGATGGCACCAAGCCACCAACTTCATTAAAGTAAATTACATTTTCGATTCTTGATTTTCAATTGATCAAGATGCCATTGAACATCTTTCAATAGATTGAGCTGCAGTCAAAAAGTTGTCAAAACCTAGATTTCAATCAATTGAATGATGATTGAACGATGGTCGAAATCCTAAAATCTTAATAGTTTGACTTGTTTGAGCAACATCTTCACACTTTGATCTTGGATATTGAGTAAATTATAAGTGTTTATTGCATTTTCATGGAAATAACCAACCTAAAACCTTAAAAAAAATAATAATAAATAAATAAATAACCATAAATGGCACGAAATCTCAGCCTCGTGATTCATCCAAGTGTGTATGTCTCAGTCTCAGCGTGTGAATCCATAGAGGCTCACTAGCTTCTGAGTCAATTGGATTTTTAGCATTTCATTGTGACACAACTGGCCCACAGGCCCAGCCCAAAAAGAAGATTGGCAAGCTTCCATGCTCAAATAATTGGATAAAGCTCATAAAACAGGGAAGCCACTAATTTATAAGTGGTCTATCTGGTACGGATCCGTGAGGCCACTCGTTAGGCCATTATTCTTGACAAACCACTACGTTTGGGCTTTATGCACCATAAAACATTGGTGCCGCATATATCGTAACTGGGCCCATCAATAACACGTGTCTCTCCCCTCAATCATTCGATGGGGTCTATGAACATCCCCATGATAAAGTAGCGGGTCTTGTTATTTCAATGGTCGACCAGTTACTTACGGATCCATATAACCACTAATAATAAGAGCAATGTCCTATATAAACGTTTGCATTAGAGCCTCGTATTCTAATTTAGTTTAATTAGTAAAGTCTTTATTATTGAATAAAATATTTAAATTCGAACTCCTCTATACAAAAAATTTAATAATATCTTGGTCTGATAATAAAAAATTATTATTATTATTATAATGTTAACATCATAAGTTGATTCTATCTTTTCTTTTCTTTTTGAGAAAAAAGATTAAGGCTGCATATTATTAAATAACTAAAAATATTTAAGAACATTATGTTGAAATTCTATCTTATATATAAAATATTAGAAATGTTATATTCACAAAATTTTCACAACAAATCTTAAATAGCAAGTTGTTATTGTTGGAGCAAAAAAATCATTTCAGTGGTAAATTCAAATTATAACTAATAATGACTAATCACCTATAATTTGTTGTAAAAATATTGTATACGTATCACTTCTCATAAAATGTTGTATTTTGTCTACAAAATCATTTGATGGGGTCACTTGTTTTGGGATAATAGATCGTCATGTGCTCTTGGAAGAAAAATGATCCAATGATTGAATTCGAGTGGCCCTGTATTTGAGTGGCTGATCTTGTATTTGAAACATCCTATGGTGTAAAATGTTGTTGCTGTCCCTATGAGTACGGTATTACTAAGATTTAAGGGGTCCTTCTGTAACACACACTGCTCATGCACACTCTTTATTTGTTTAATTTTGGGCTTCAATCATCTGTTGGGGTCCCTTGATTTTGTTTGTGTCGGTGAATTTCCATGGTTGACTTGATGGGTCGTTGTGTAGGTGAAATTCCAAAGGTGGTTCCTGGATGATACACACACCACCTTTTTTTTTTTATAGCAAAATGTGGTGGTCCACATTAATTTTTTCTCCCCCTCTAATTGTGGTCCTCATTAAGTTGGTGAAGGGTTTCTGAGCTTCATTATTTCCTCATTGTGTTTCTATATACATCTCTAGTTGGAAACTAAAATTTAATTGCATCACATGGTATTTTTCTTTATTAATAATTTGATAATTATAACACTAAGGGAGTGTGATTTGAATTTTGTTCGCCTCGTAAAAAAGAGAAAATAATATATGCTTACTTTATTTATTTTATTATTATTATTATTATTGAAAAAGAAAATGAAAGCTAAAATTTTTGGACTAATGTCTTGTGGAGGTGGATGAGGAGGAGAGTAATACCATGCAAATTCAGGTTTTGATAATGGTGGCATCATAGAACAACATGAACCGAGTGGTGGTAGTAAACAGTAAAGCAATAGTTTTACACTTGTGCCTGGTTGGTTTTGGTGGAAAATCATTTCCATACTTTTTTGGTATTTGGTACCATGAAAAGTACAAATCAACGGAAAACGTTTTTTCACGATTTTGGAAAACAAGTCAATATGGCGGATTTTTTTTTTCTTCCAGTTTTTCTAAGAAAAAAAAATATTTATTGTAATATTATTATATACTCAATAGATTACTGCAAATAAACTACAAATCATACAAAACTATCACAATAATAATATCTCTCTCTTTTTGTACCAATTGTTAGACTGGAAAAAGTATCTTTTGCACCGGTTTCATGAGACCTATGTCTTATTGACATGTGAGTCCTTCGTATGTAGAACCCACATATCAGTGAAACATGAGTCTCATGAGACCGTCACATACAAGATTTTTCCGCAAAACTAATATCGTTGTCTAGCATATTGATTTCATGAGACCTATGTCTTATTGACTTGTGAGTCCTTAGTATGTAGAACCCACATGTCAGTAAAACATGGGTCTCATGAAACCGTCACATACAAGATTTTTCTGTAAAACTAATATCATTGTCTAGCATACCAATTATTGACTTTTCTAGAAAACATTTGGAGACCAAGTTAATACATTTCAAGAGTGGAAAAAGGACATAGATATAAACATATACCCATCATAGATTACATATAATTATATAAAGGTTCTACACTCTTACTCAAAAAAAAAAAAGTCCTATACTCTGTCTTGCATTAGATTAGCTGATGGGAAAAGTTAATGAATGTTTTAAGGATAATGGTTTAGAAAATATTATTAAAAATATTTTATAAGAAAAAAAAAGTAACTAACTTTTTTGACTTTTTATATATATATTTTTTATTATCCATAAAAGTAGTATTAAAATTTTTCTAAAATGTTCCTCAACAAATGCCCTAAAGGCACCCAATAACCAAACCCCTTTATAATATTAGAAACAATGGTACAAATTAAGCAAAATGAGAGGATTGTTTGGCATCTCATATTTGTATGGCTTTTTCCTTTGAAAAAATTTATCCATAAATACATGATACTAGCCCAATTTGCCGGCCAAATTTCAAGAAATTTTTTTAATATATTCAAGTAGAGAAAAGGAATTCAAACTTTAAACATTCCATTGAAAATATCATAAGGTTTCATAAGTTCATGCATTCTCCCATGTAAAGTAATTCTTTAGTATTCTAAACATTATCAATATATGCAATATGATATGTTATCGAAAAGACAACAAATTTACACGACCCTTAATTTTTTTTTTCTTTGCAATAAATACTTAAATAGAGAAGAGGATTTGAACTTAGGGGTTAACACTAAACAGGTAAAATTAGATAATGCCACCGACTATAAGGCTCTATATGGAATCCAAATTTAAGAAGAAGAAAAAATAAGAATCCAAATAAATAGATAAAAATAAGTTTTACCAAATAATTATCTTGCATATATGTCCTATAAAATTATTGAGTTATATCAGCATTTCAAAATAAATGGATCAAGAAGTGCAAGTTGTCAAAATCTCCACTGTGCATGGAAGTTGGAACGGGAACCCAATAAGGCTGTATTGTACAATCAATTTAGTGGTGTTCGGAGTTGTATACGAACGTACTGCAACGAATTTGGTCCTCATTAGAAAAGAAAGTACGATATACATCTCTATTGTCTTCCTAGCTAGCCCAGCATATTTCTGTCACTAGCACACGCTCGCTGCACTAGTCTATAACAGCAACAAACGTGTTACATGAGAAGTGAGAAGGTAAACCAACCTATCCGTGTGATCCGGGCATGCCTCTAGAGCCTGTCTTCATGAACCTTCCCATTGTGTCTATAAAACCGAAGCTTCTATGTACCTTAAGCTTAATTACTAAGAAAACAGCAAAGATGGGAAGTCGAGAAAAGAATGGTGTTAGTTTCTTTCAAATGCCTCTTCACTATCCAAGGTACAGCAAGAAGGAATACTTGGACATGCCTGAGTGGAAGCTCGACCAGCTTCTTGCCGAATATGGCTTGTCTACGCATGGTGACTTGGATTACAAGAGAGAGTTTGCAATGGGTGCCTTTCTCTGGCCTGATTTACAGCACCATTCTAATTACTCTTCTCCTTATCATCATGACAGCTGTAAACATACTTCATCTTCTTCCAACAAGAAAACTAAATAGTTGTTTTTACATTCCAATATATATATATATATATATCTCATCTTGATGTCGATGTGCCTTCTCAAATGTCAAAACCCAAGTCTTGTGCTTGTTGAAAGTCTTAAACGGTCCTAAGAGGGTATAGTGACCGAAGTATTTTTTTTTTTTTTTCATATTAAGACGTTCTTGTTACTCCGTTAAATGCATTTTATATTATGTTTCAGCTGCAATATTAAAATGGGATGACATGATCTGTTTTTCTTTCTTTCCTTCAAACATGCTCGGGATATATAATATTTATTTATTTCATATAACAGGTACCACGCCCACAAATAAAAATGAGCCCAAAATACTCTTTAAAAAAGCCCAAAATTGGTCGACTTAGTTGGGCCTTAAACCTCTGAGTCGCTGAGCCTGTTGCTGCCCTGTCTCTTTCCTTTTCTCAACCCCATCCCACGTTTTTTTTTTTTTTGGTTGGTTGCCTTAGAGTAGAGGGTATGATTGAGAGTATAGTCCACGAGAAATATAGACCTAAAACATTTGTCCCCCCAACTTCTGAAGATCACCCTCGCCGGCTAAAGTTCCATTAGGAGGACTCGGGAATTCTGTATCTTATAATGGAGGATGAAAGGACCAAAGTTGATGTAGTTTTTTTTCATATTAAAATATGTAGTGTCCAAAGAAAAAGAATCATCCTCATCAACTAATAGGAGGCATTAAAGGACCAATACGGGTAAACAATAGAGAATGGCCCATAGAATGTGATCCGTTATCAGAATTAATCCCATCAACCTCAACCTCCTACATGGTTTATACTTATTGGATTGTTACATACTTATATGGATTATTTAAGATGCCTGTCACAAGAAATACTCTCTCATTGTAAAGATGGAAGAATCAAAAGTGGGTGTAGCTGTTATTTTATTTGAGAATCCATGGCTGTTAGGATTTACTCGGTACAAAATTATTTGGATAATTACCCTCTTTTATAATGACATTTCATTAATTAATAGTTTACACCTTCACATCCCACAGGAAAAAAAAAAAATCGGCAATGCCATTCTTTTTTTCTTTTTTTTTTGAGAAACGGCAATGCCATTCAAGTCCCTCGTAAAGTTCAGTGATGCCCAAAGTAATTAACTTGATAATGTGGAAGTTTGGGACAAATTTCACCTTTCAGAACCTAAAACTTTATACAGGAACTAACTCAGAGGAACATAATGAGTGACTAGAATGTTATACATAACTAAAGTTCTGTTTATGAGACAACTTCTAGGTTTAATGGTTCTGAGCACTAAAGGTTACTAAACAGACTACAATCGCCTCCTCAAGCGCCTGCCATTGGGATTCACTGATTCTGCTTCGGCACCATCTCCTGCTAGATCTAGCCCAAATACACTGCTGCTACTCCTCTTCCTACTCAATGGAGAATTTGGGTTCTCATCCATTGATGCAAATGTTGCCAGCAGCTCTGACAACAATGAGGGGCAGCTCTCCTCCAAGTGCCCAAAAGCTTCTGACTTCATTACCGCTACAAACATGAAAGGATATGATTACTTCAACATACAGCACAACTCTTACCCTCAAAACAAGGGAATTCTCCCGTCACAAAAGATTGTGAAACATGCGTACTTTCTTTGGCAAAGATCATGTATAACAAAATTATAAATTTGGATAAACAACACAAAAAGTGAAGACACACTCAAATAATATGTTCAAGACAACATAAAGTCATGCATTTAAACAAGGAATGTTTTTTTCATACAGACAAATTTTGCAAACGTGCGATCCTAAATGATGCGAGAACTCATACATCAAAGACGTGTGTGAAACACGGCCTCATCCTCGCACATTTGACCTATAAAGCATGCAGCCAAGTCAATTAGAAAATTTTGTAGGCTTCATTTGTATATAATTGCTCAAAATATTCAATAATTTAAAATTTAAAAAAAAAAAAAAGTGTTATCATTAGCAGAATGGGGGAGATGGGGATGTGGGGAAAGGCAATGCCCTAGTACATAGGATATATACAGAAGAGAAGGCAAGCCAGCTATTTAAACAAGCTTAACCTCTTTCAATAAAATTTTGCACTGAAAACTGCATTTGATTGCTTTATTAATACACTTGTGAAGACAGCCTAATGAGTTCACACTTTTAAACTGGTATTTAACAGTTACACAATATGTAAAAAACTTTTTTCATACTGCCTTTTCAAGAAAGAAACAATTGGAAAACTGGACCATTGTAAATGATTAATATATCTTGAAAATATTTGACAAGGTACCTATGTATGATGAAGCCTTAATATTCTAGATTAAGCAGAACATAATAAAAGATTGACATAACCAGAGACTTTGCACATCACTACTATGGGTAATACACACCTCCCAAGTTTGCTGGATTTGCTGTGAACTTTAAACAGATGTCCTTGAGCTGTGGACAGTGGTGTTGCTCTGCTAAGGCAAGTATTGTCGCCACTGTGTCAATATTGATTGCGTTACACAATTCTGATTCACATAATAATTTCAGTCGATCCAGATTATATAGGTCAGCAGCAGCCAATAGATGCTGAACCATGACAGTGGATGAGCACATGGTAACTGTGCTCTCAACTTCGTCTACATCAGGAAGTTTGTCGGTGTAGATAAACAGAAGCATCGCCTGAAAAAACAGATAAAGGTCCATGCGACTCAATATAAATGTTCTAAACAAAAGCATTTCATACTTTGATAACATTTATGGTTTGACTTTTTAGGAAAAAATAGGCTTCAAGACTTCCATTTTAAAGTGCAGCTAAGCCACATAACAAAATAACAGCAGAGCAACTTAATATTACAAATCTTTTTACCTTTTTCTAACCATTAAAGAATCACCGCTAGTAATTTCAAAGCACCACACAGATCATAGGTTTCAATCATTAGCTTTCTTCTATCCTTTTATATTTTACACTTAACTTTAATTCTTTTAAGAACAGAATTTACTGGGGCTGAACCCAGTTTGGTGCGGTCAGTGTGGAGAAGGGATTTGGCACTGAACTGAGGGTTTCAGTTTTGCCATTCTGGGATCTGAGACTGATCAAGAAACCCCCTAAACAGCACCGTACTGACCCAAAAATAAATGGTACCGTTTGGCCACTTTTCTAGCTCAGTTTTCCTTTATTTTCTGCCAGCATTCATACGCAGCAAAGGATCTAAATCATTAATCAACCAGTGTCCATGTGATTATTGCCACTCTTGGTGGGGCTTTAACCATCCAAATTCTCCTCCAAGGATATGAAACATCCCCATGTGATTGTAAAGCCAAGTAGAAAGTTTTAAACTCAAAACTGACTGCTTGAAGGGACCATATCATTTTATCATCAGTAATCCACAAATGTTTTTTTTTTTTTTTTAAGATAAGAGTAATCCACAAATGTTAGTAGGTAATATAATCAAGAAAAAAGACCAAAGATTCTAACTCCTAGTCTTGCACTGCCCGAATGAAACTTGGATTCCAACGGAAATTACCATTTCACCAGCCCATATAGTTCACCACTGTAGCACATCTATCCCTAGCAATTTGGAATAGCTCAGGAAACAAAACTTTTAGTAATGTCTCTCTACACAATATGTCATGCCAAATTCCAGCATATTAGAAAACACAGAAAATGCAGTGTTTAAAAGTCTATTTACTTTCATTCACTTTTTCATACAACAGTTATTAGTCAATTTTATTCTAACTTCAAATCGAACTACATCCCATAACTCCTTCCCCTTCCCCCTCCCCCCCCCCCCCCCAAAAAAGAAGAAATATCCATATGCATGCTGTGACATTGGGAAGCCTTTTATTTTATAAATTTTCCAAGGTTTCCAAGGTTTCATATTAAGCTTCGGGATTAGGAGTATTTCAAGTTATTTGCAATTAGTTTTTCTAAGCTCTTCACATACTAGTGATATCAAGCCATACAGCTCATAGATCATCAAAAATTACAGAATGCATGTGCTAGGGGCTGATATACAAAGACTGTATCAATGTCAATGCCTCAAACATTATAGCCTAGACTCTCTCTCTCTCTCTCAAAGAGCAATAATATCCACACCAAATTGTCATATTTATGTCCATGATTCTGCAGCTACTCAATTAACAATATACATCTTAACAGCATAATGCAAAATAGTAAAGCAATTGCAGTAAGGAACACATTTCCAATCTACCAAAGTGCAACACACACATAGAGAAGAATCTTAAAAGATGTTCACATGATCAAATCATTTCTCTTCCTTAGAATTGTACCAAAAGGGAACAATATGATCAAGAGGCATTACCTTGAAGATGAAGGGGTCAATATCCTTTACTACTACTTTATCTATGTTAGGATTCCCAACAAGTCCAAAAAACTGGGCTCTAAATACAGGAGAACGAGCAGCAAGTATCAACTTATGAGCTTTGAACAGTTCATTGCCAACCTGGAAAACTATGTCACACCCAACTTCAGAGTCTAGCAAGTCCTTAAAACCTTGACCCATATCTGACAGGGGTACAGAAATAGTACGCAATTTAGGGCACTCAAGATGATTTCTGACAACTCCAACCTTACAGTACATGACAAGGCAATCATCCTTTAAATAGTCAGAAGCTTCTAAAAGATTTCTTCTGTAAAATCGCTTGTAACCCCTGAAATGCATGTGCAACAGCCAAATTAGTACAACACATAAATCTCATGCCCCCCCACCCCCAAAAAAAAAAATATATATATATATATATATATGTAAATATATGAAAAAGCACAACGGTGGAGCAGAGGACCAAGATTAATCAAAATAGAATTTTTGTAGAATAATTTGTAAATATGCACGAGTATGAAAGCTTGATGATGATTATCCCATGACAGGCAGCTCAGCGGGCATAATGCAAGAATTAAAAAAACTGTTAAATAATTTTTAATTTTTAATTTTTTAATTTTGATAATTCAATTATTACAACAAGCGGGGGAGGAGTGATTCAAACCTTGGTTCTCCTTATAAAGCTTCATGGTGTCAAACAATTAGGTCAGTAGATTTGATTTATATCCAGAAAATTTTAGTAAATCATAAAACTACATAGTGTGTCTTTAAATGAAAATTAGTAGATCCAACTCTAATAGCAATTGAATGCTTCAACTTCTTATAAATGTGTCCCAGAACTAGAAGGCTTAAAAATCTAAATTCCACCTCTGGCCACAATAGAGCATTTAGCTAGAAAATACAAACAAAAACTATATGAGAAATTTATAAATGATAAAATCCACCATTATCTCAAATCATATCATACATAGAAAATGAGTAAAATGGAACTTCTCAGTAGGTATCCTCTATTTCTGGCAATATGTCCTTTTTTCATAACTAGGCTTTCAGATCCAGATTTTCCTATTTTTCTTCCAAAGCTCCTCTTTAAATTTAGCATTCCTATGAACCAATGCACCGCTCATAAGCTAGTCTAATAGAAGTCCAACAAAGGAGAGCATAACTGGTTCCTCCACTTCTAACAAATATAGTGATTTTTTCATTTCTGGTTTTCCCCAACAATTTCCTCCTAGCTCTCCCATTGATATTATAAATAAGTCATATCCTAATGATTTTCCTAACCAGAATGGTCATAATGTACATGCATGAATAGCTGCTTCTTCCATTTTAAAATAGCCTTCTTCAAAGCTTTATATGGAACCTCATCCCCTTGTAAAAATAAGGTGGAGGGTGAGGTCGTGGGTTCAAGACCCATCAAGTGCGCATGCCTAACTTACCGATAATAAAATAAAATAAGCACACCCTTCTTCAAAATATAACATCCATACAAAATTGACAACATAAAATAACTCACAATTGTTAATGAAGACCATTAAGTTACTAAATTAGCTACTGAATTACACACTTCTCCCACATCAAATCATTCCTCTCACACTCAATTATCATTTGCATGCCATAATCCACCAGAAAAGCTTACTCAATTATCAACCTAAATTAAAACTTATCATTCTTTTTTGATTAAAACTAACCATAAACACACACAAACATCCCTAAAACCTTTCAATTCAATTAAATTGAATTCAAGCCACTGTAAAAACCAAAATAATTCCCAATTCCCCCCAAATCCCCAGCTCTAAAACCCTAATTCCAAAAACCACAATGCAACAACAACAAAAATCCACGAAATCAAAAAAAAGAAAAAAAAAGAAAAAAGAAAAAGCTATCACATACCACATGCTGCCTCTGTATTTAAGCGTATACGGACCACTCTCAAGCGCGCGTTGAAAATGGCTATGCACCTTGTTATTCCCATTCCCACTCTGATCCACCATCGACAACTCGAACAAAGCCCTCACGTCCGTACCATCGCTCGCGAGCGCGATGAACACCGAGACGTACATCGAATTGTCCTCGGGGTTTTTACCGTCGGGGTAAAAGTAAATCGCCCAGTCGTAACCGCCCACCGTGAACGTGTCGCTCATTATGTATTTACCCACGCCCATCCCTTTGGCCAGCGAGTAACCTTGCACCGTGAAACGGTGCGTTCCGTTCACTGTTTCGCTGATGAAGCTGGAAGACGAGCCATTGTCGGCGCCGGGCTTGGGATTCGCCATGGGTTCGCTTGATTCGGCGATTCCCGGAGGCTTTCTGTTCATCGGAGAGTAATTCGCAGCATGAATTGGGGGCAATTTGGGAATTTTCGGCGGAGTAATTGGACGGAAAGCAGGGAAATTAGGGTTTTGCCGTGACGGAGCTGAGGAGCAGTGAGAGATGGGAATGTAATGAAACCAAAAAAAAAAAAGTGTATGATTGTGAGAGAGAGAGAATAGAACAGTGAGGGCGCCTTTTATATATAACGGGACCTAATTGTGGGCGGCCTAGAAATAGAAATAGAAAATAAAAGGGTCTTCAAAGCCTCGTGTTGTGTATAATGTTGTGTGTTTTTTTTGGGTACGGGTCTGAAAAGTGGGTAGTACTGCTTGCTGCGTGGTGGTCAGCTGGAGATTAGAGTGACGTGTAAACTCAGAAATGCTGCGTAATTTGCTATACCAACCAAAATTTTAACTTTTTTTCTGTTACTTTTATTGACTAGAGAAGCGGCGGATTCTCTTTCACGTTTGTTGTAAGAAACTTCTCAAAAAAAAAAAAAAAAAAGAAAAGAAAAAAAAAGCACATTTGTTGTAAGAAACAAAAATAAAATAAAATTGGTGTGATTAGTGTGCCATCTCTTTTACATAATTATATCACTAATTTAAAATGATTGTCTCCATTGGAACCATACCTAAATGTTCAATTAGACACTAAATTTTGTTGTGAAAATTTTAGCTATTTTTGTAAAGAAAAGAAAATTATTCAACACAAATAATTTGTGGTTAGTATACCTATATCAACAAGAGTAAGTGACTAATGATCAATTATATAAGAAAATAATATTACGATAATATGTTATATATTGTGTGGGCCAAAAACTAGTGGCCCAACCCAAAGGAAATGTTCTGATGCTTTATCGTGGCGCAATACAATTAATTTATAGAGATAGGTTATCAAGATCAACTTTTCAAACTTAATTGAGTATGTCAGATGATTAAGAGAGGGTTGTGCAATCAATGAAATATTTCCAAATGAAAGAAAGAAGGGAAAGATAGGAAAATATAGGTATAATTGCTTCCTCAGGATGGTCCGAGGGGCCTCTGATAGTTTGATTATATTTCTTATTTGGTTACAAAGTTCTTGATTGCACTTGATCTCTTATTTGGTTACCACCTGGAATGCATCTCAGCCCTTCACTTGGACAGTCACCATTTCTCATTCAAATGCTTGTCCCATCAAGGCCTTGCTAGAGGTGGTGGAATGTGTTGTTAGCTAAGAGGGCACTGTTCAGGAGTCATTTTGTCATTAATGTGGTCAGTTGAGCTGGTGCAATGCATTGAATACAGAAGTGATGGATATTTTATCTGGGGCTCTTTTATAATTGTACACCTCCACTTCTTTCCTCGGTCACAATGTCTTGGCCCCAGTGGCTTATCTACAATTCTCCAAGGAGTGTTTGCTCCTTGGGCAAGCCATTTCCTCGGTTTCCATATTGGGGCACTTATCAATGTGCTAGGCCGGGATCATGAGAAGTCAGGCCTATTTTCTCCTTGGGTCAAGATTGCCTGGTAATATTCCTCATCCGAGCCTCACCCTCCCCCCACCCCCCCCCCCCCCCCCCACACACACACACCATGTGTGTGTGATCTTAAGAAATGTGAGATAGTTAAATTTAAGTACATCTATTAAGTGTAGCCCAATTAAATTCAACCATGTGAGCTCGAATACTAAAATTATATATGACAAAATGTACTAGCCAATAAGTCACATTGATAAAATTATTTAAAGAATTTAAGATATAATACCTAATGAACAATACCTACATTAAACTTATTATGAAAAGAGGAAAATATAAAGTGTGAAATTTGTTAGACAACAAGAAAAGGGACTAGGAAGCATAGTTAGACTAAATGTGGCGGATTCTTTTTTACATTTATTGTAAGAAACATGTCAAACTAAAAAAAAGAAAACATTTGTTGTAAGAAAAAATAAATTATTGTGATTAATTTAACATATTTTTCACGTAATTCTATCACCAATTTAGAAGGACTATCTCCATTGAAATTATAAATAAATAAATAAAAATTAGTTTACTTGATTAAAAAAAATAGAGAAATCAACTCAAATAATTTACGTCCACAAGGTTGAGTCGCTAATAATCAATTATATAAGAAAATAAGATTACAATAGTATATGTTATATATATTATAATAATTTTAATATATATATTATATGCCATTTTCAACAAATGTGAGATAGTTATATTTAAGTATATCCCTTTAAGTGTAGCCCAATTAAATTTAACTAAGTGAATTGGATGCTAAAATTATACATGTCGAAGTTTATTGGCCAATTAAGTCAAATGATTATATTGTATTGCCCAATAAGTCACACAGTTAAATTTAATCAGAGAGTTTTAGATATACCTAAGAAACAATACCTAGAAAAATATAAAATGTGAAATTTGCTATACAACTAGAAAAGGAACTAGGAAGGTAGAAGTACTCGCATGAATGCTACAAATGTGGCCTTCTCATCCACATCATTGGCCATAACGATCTTCTTATTGAATCGCGCCCATGTACGACCTCTCAGTGTTTCACTTAACTTTCTCGTTGCTTGACGTTCAAAATGTAGGTGGGCAACTTCTTGTACCTCTTACCACTTATGAAGTGGTTGACAAATAATTTATTGAATGGCTATATTCTGTATGTCGCAAGCATCATGCATGCCATAGGGCTATCAACTTCCTCTTATAGTTCAAGCGCACTTGCTCGTCACTTTGAGGAAAGGATTTACCTCGTGAGTGTTGTTGTCAAAGACACGGCTCGTCACTTAAGATCTTTGTTTCGATGGATATAAATAATGTGCTCTGAGAACCTTGCAGTACTATTCTGACGTTGTCCTCATGCATCCAGGTTGTTCTTGTAACGAGCTTGGGCATTAATGTGCTTATCCTTGATGGTTTGTTTGGATTGAGGGAGAAGAAGAGAGAGTAGAGTAGAATTAGTCCAAAATTAGCATATTTTTAGTCAACTTTACTTTATTTCCTTCCATTTTTCATTCCTCTTTCCTCAATCCAAACAAGCTCTGAGGTTGTTCTTGGAGGGAGGGAATACCCCTGGCAAGGCCAGCTAAACTTATAGGCCATTTAGGCCACCGCTTTGGGCCCTCCCAATAGTACTAATATATTATATAATGTTGCTTTTTTATATGAGAAAAAAAAAAGAAAAAAAAAAAAAAGGGAAGTAAGGTCTGCCCAAAAGAGTTAAGGCCCCGCCCAAATGATTTAAGCCCCAAATTGAAAATTGAGAAGAAACAAGCTATTTCTAACCATTTCTCACAAAGCAAAATGCTGAAATGACATGAAGTTCAATCATATCACCAAATCTTTAGCTTTCTCAAAAAAAAAAAAAAAACCACATCCAAGTATTATCTGGATCAAACCTTTGTATCACATTTCATTAAGAAAACTCATGTTTATTGTTTGAAATGTAGAGAGGGAGAGAAAGAGAGATACTGATTTTCTCAATGTACAAGTAACAAAATGCAGAAGAAAAGATAACAAAAGGCAGAAAAAAGAAAGAATAGACAAGTAACAAAAGGCAAAAAAAAGAAAGAAGAAAAAAACACTCACTCTCTCCATTTTGATTCTAAAAAAACACTTTTTTTGTTGGCTTACTCATCAATTGGTGTTAGCAATACACTTGGTGTGTTCACAGATCTTCATTTTAGGTTCGTTTTTTTTGTTTTTTCTTCTCTTTGCATCTTTGGTATTCTTCATGGAATTATCTTTGCTGCTGGGTTTTCATTCCCCTTTTTGGCTTAACTTTTGTTGTACTCGTTACTCTTTTTTGTTTTTACTTTTAAATCTTGATTTCTTTAGTATTTTCTAGAAGACTATAGAATGGAATCCACTTAAAAGCTTCAAGCATTGATCCTAGTCCTACACGGTTTTTTATTTTTATTTTTATTTTTTTTAAATTTTTTATTTTTAACTAGATTTAGTGGTATGAATGGATAGTGTGCTGGTTTTAGTGGATCAAATTTAGTATTTTCTAGAAGATTATGGAATGGAACCCACTTAAAGCATGGATCCTGGTCCTACACGCTTTGTTTTGTTTTTATAAGAAATTTTGCAAAAAAATGAAAACTCTCCAATTAATGTACTAAATTATATAAAGATGTTAGAATCTTTTCCAAATTCATGTGTTACTTTCAGAATATTACTAACTATACTTGTTACAGTTGCATTCGCAAAATTTTTTTCAAAATTAAAATTAATAAAATCTTATTTAAGATCAATTATGTCACAAGAAAAATTAAGTGGATTAGCTATATTATCTATTGAAAAGGAAATGTTAGCAGAACTTGAATGCAAAAACTTAATTAGTAATTTTGCTTCTCAAAAAGCAAGAAAAATAAATTTTAATTGAAAAAATATATATAAATTTATAATAAAATATAATAAAAGGTCCTGTTTAAAGTTTTCGCCCAGGGCCCCCAAATTCATTAAGTTGGCCTTGACCCCTGGCTCTTTAAAAATACCCTCCTCTCTCTTGTAATGTTTAGCAAAAAAAAAAAATATATATATATATATATATATAAAACATTTTACTAAAGTAGTACTAGAAAATAATATTACGAATTAAACTGATTTATCACCAAACAATTAAAATACAATTAAACATTCATTTATTAAATAGTTAAAGCACACCAATCACGTTAATTATTACATGATTATTTAAGTTTTATATTTTATATATTATAAAATGATCATATTAATTGATGCGGGCTTATGACATTTGTTAATGAATAGTTTTAAATAAAAAGATTAATAATACTTTTATGAAAAATATAAAAAAGTTATAAAAAATAAATTACTTTATTTTATTTTTTTTAAGTTTCAAAAAATATTTCACGCACCTAAATTTTTTAAATAAAATTTATAATAACTTTAACAGTTTTCTGTTAGTCCCTAAAATGGCTCAGCCATTAATTAGTTGCAACGTTGGTTTATATCAAATCGATGAATAAGGACCCTACATGATTTCATGCTTATCAATACTCACAATCGAACTTACATCTTATAAGTCCATAACCAATACTTTTGAAGGTTCCTTTCAAATGATAACTGATAAGATTTCAACTTCATTAATTAACCGGTAAACTCAAGTCAAAATCCCCGGAGAGATTTTACACGAATGGCTATCAATTTCCCGCTAAATTCCAAACTTCCATACTCCCCACCCCCAAATCCCACCACGTGTATAATAAAAACAGCCTCATATCCTGATATCCATCACCCCTGTCACTCTAACAAATCCCCCAATTCCTCAAAATCACCACCAGTCTCACACTCACAACACAGTCACTCCAAAAAGCTCACATTTCTTCGGCCACACGGATCTAACATCTACGTTTTTTTTTTCTTCTATGACTCTCTTTTCAATTTGATACAAGCACAAAACAGAGGAAGAAAATGAAAGCCCTCGTAAATGGGGAATTGTTAAAAACACCGGTGGTGTTGAAAATCTCAGCTTTCTTTGTAATTTCGATCACATTCTTTTACTTGGGCAAGCACTGGTCCGATGGGTACCAACAACTCATTTTCTTCAACACCTCGCGCCAAAATCCTTCTTCGTCTTCCTCCGGTGTCGCGCTCTCTCCCAACAACGACAAGTCGTTTAACCTCTCCGCCCTCATTGGCCAAAACGACACCCAATCCATCGTCACCGACAAAACCCTAGACCAAGCCCAAGTCCCAGCCTCGATCGCGATCTCGGCACCGCCGCCGCCGCCGCCGTTTCAGCGATTCGGGATCGTGAACGACAATGGGACGATGTCGGAGGAGTTCGAGGTCGGTCAGTTCGGCGAAGGCGATTTGGTGGAGGAGTGGAGGAACGAGACGAAGGTTGGCGATGGAGGTTCGGATACGGATAAGGGGAGTAGGGTTAGGGTTACGAAGTTTAGGATGTGTCCGACAAGTATGAGTGAGTATATTCCGTGTTTGGATAATGTGGAGGCGATTAAGAAGCTGGAATCGACGGAGAGAGGGGAGCGATTCGAGCGGCATTGCCCGGAGGAAGGTCATGGATTGGATTGCTTGGTTCCGGCGCCCAGTAAGTACCGGACTCCGATTCCGTGGCCGAAAAGCCGGGACGAGGTATCGTTTTTGTTTCTCTACCTTTACGTTTTTGCTAGGTTCACTTGCAATTCTATGATGAAAATGCCTGGAATTTAATCTGGGTTTTGATCAAAATTGGTATTAAGTTAGATTTACATGGTGATTGAGTGAACACTTCATTGTTGACAAATATTTCATTGCTTAATATCTCATTGGTTGCCAATATGAAAGTTTATTGGACTGCACCTGATGAAGCAGAGGTCACTAGTTCGAATAAAAACATAAATGTATTTTGTTAATGGAGATGCTGGGTTTTGTCGTAGGTTTGGTTCGACAATGTTCCTCATACTCGTCTAGTCGAGGATAAAGGGGGTCAAAACTGGATTACAAGAGAGAAGGACAAGTTTAAGTTTCCTGGAGGTGGTACACAGTTTATACATGGGGCAGATGAGTACTTGGATCATATTAATAAGGTTATTATTTTTTAAATTCTGGGATGGAATCTAGGAATTGGGTATTGTATTTTGTTTTTAATGTTTAAATTTCTCATCTGTATGTGTAGATGGTCCCTGAAATTGCTTTTGGTCATCATACCCGAGTTGTTTTAGATGTTGGGTGTGGTGTAGCTAGTTTTGGAGCCTATTTGCTGTCACGGGGTGTCATCACCATGTCTGTTGCACCCAAGGATGTTCATGAAAACCAGATTCAATTTGCACTTGAGCGTGGTGTACCGGCAATGGTGGCAGCATTTGCCACTCAACGCTTATTGTATCCAAGCCAAGCTTTTGACTTGATACACTGTTCACGATGTAGAATCAATTGGACTCGTGATGGTATGTCCTTTTTGTTTGCATATTGGTTTTATCCTTGTTAGATAAGAAGAAGGAAAATTGATCAAGCATTAGAGTGTTTATAAGGTTCTTGTTTTTTGGTGCCATTTTGTTGTGCTCACTTACTCTTTTTTACTTACTAGTAAAATGGATTAGTTTTTCCTATTGTTTGAAAAACTGCTCCTGGTGAACTTTTGACACAAGTTTTCTCCAATATTGCTGTTTTAATCCTCCTAAAAAAAATTATATAAATTTGGTTTAATTATTTTTTTTTTAATCATATCCTTTCATTGCTTTTTTTATTGGTATGCTGCACACACACTTAATGGGTTTTTTGAACCCCAAGCTCATCCTTCCATTACTTTGGGATGAAGATGGAATATTACTTCTTGAGGTCAATAGGATGCTCCGCGCAGGAGGATACTTTGTTTGGGCAGCTCAGCCTGTTTATAAGCATGAAGAAATCCTGGAAGAACAATGGAAAGGTATTACTACCAGCAATTTTTTTTTTTTTTTTTTTTCATGGTATTCTTGTTTAAAGTGGTAGTTTAACAGATGTTACTTTGCTGGTCTTTCTGACCTGAACATTTATTTGAGTTGGTTGTTGTCTGTATTAATCACGCATGTTTATTTGCCTCTATATTTCAGAGATGCTCAACCTTACTGCTCGTCTCTGCTGGGACTTTGTGAAAAAAGATGGATATGTTGCAATATGGCGGAAGCCATTTAACAACAGCTGTTATTTAAACCGTGAGGCAGGAACTGTACCTCCACTGTGTGATCAAGATGATGACCCAGACAATGTTTGGTGTGTTTGCAATTCTGCCGTTCATCACCTATTTTTCTTTTTAAGACATCTGTCAAACCTAAGATATTTTGTTAGTAAATATTGTGGCTCTTGTTTGATCAAGTAGAGCTTTCCCATATATAAAAAGTAAATATAATGGTTGCTTTATATTTTAAAACAAACTTCTTGAATTAAGAACAAGGGATTATCATTTTTTCACTCATCATCTTTCAACCGTCCTTTGATTCTTTTTCTTTCAGACCATCAAAGTCAGCGTGCTTTGGTGCTCTATCGTTCACTGGCCCCCCTTACCATGATGCTTTTTAATTCCAATTCACTACTTGACCCCTGTACACTGCCTGTGTACTGTGGTTGTGTTGTATTTATTTATTTATGAATAAAATTTGCTTTTACTGATCAAAATACAAAAAAATCCAATTCACTACTTAGACCTTTCTACTTGTCCCTGCATTAAAGCTGTGCAGGTTATTCTTTGTGATTTTCTCCAGTGGAAAAGATCTGAGAACACATGCTTGAATGATGTTGATGGTATTTTTAAAATATAAATCATTTGTCCTACTTGTAGTGTTCCACTTAATGCTCCACCAACTGCAGTATGCCATGTGTCTGGTTTATTTTCTTTCTCCCTTCTCATTTTAAACTTTGGTTAATAACGAAAAAAAGAAGAAGAAGATACATGTGACAGACTATGATTGGTGGAACATAAAGTGGACACACAGACGGTGGAATAGAGGATTTTTATTCATCTTCAGACAGTTAAGATATATTTGCCGATAATTTGATGATTTTGTTTTAAAAAATATTTTCAGTCATCCACAATGAATTTTTTCTTGTTGTTATGACTTATGAGGTATTTTAGCCGTCAGTAATAGTATTCTTTGCATAACCATGTTAGGTATGTTGATCTGAAGGCATGCATCACTCGACTTCCTGAGAATGGATATGGAGCAAATATTACTACATGGCCTGCACGTTTGCAAACTCCACCTGATAGGCTTCAGAGCATACAACTGGATGCCTTATTATCAAGAAATGAGCTTTTCAAGGCGGAGTCAAGATACTGGAATGAGATAATAGAAAGCTATGTTCGTGCTTTACATTGGAAGAAGATTAGATTAAGAAATGTAATGGACATGAGAGCTGGCTTTGGAGGGTACTATATTAATGTCATATTTTATTCTTCCATTTTATATTTGTATACTTCTCTCATCATTAATGGTCTATAAACTGGAATTGGCAGATTTGCGACGGCATTAAAGCAACAAAATCTTGATTCTTGGGTTATGAATGTTGTCCCTGTTAGCGGCTTCAACACCTTACCTGTTATATATGACCGAGGGCTTATTGGAGTTATGCATGATTGGTACTTTCTAAAACTTTTTCTTATTGTATTTCACCTTAAATACGCACATATATGGATACTGTAGTTGATTGGATTACATAATTTTATTAGTCATGTGTTTGATGTGGATATTATGGTGGGAGTGTAATCGTCCTACATTTGAGGATTTCAAAATTTCAGGGACACATTTGATAGAATTGTTTGCTAGATTGTTGTTTTATTGGTCTCAGGTGTGGGGTTTTACTAATTATAACTTCATTCTTGTGTTTTTAGAGTAATTTTCCTTCTGTACATGGCATTTTGTAAGTCTTTAGACTCTTTTGCGTACATTTCCATGTTCATGAAGTATTATATTTCAATAAAATACTCACTTACTTTTCCCAAAAAATATATATATATATATATATCTTATTGGTCATATGCACATCAAATATGTACATTATTGGAGTAATCTAGTTGGTCATTTTTTTTTTTGGATACTGTAATTGATGGTTCTTATTACTTGATATTTGACATATTGATATGTACCCTTCCTTTGTCCAAGTAATTGCTTTTTTTTTTCCTCCCTCTGTGGTTAACTTTTTAACATTTTGGGATAGGTTGCACTTAAATTCTGGAACTGGTTATATTATAAATTGAGTGTGTGCATATATTGTTGCATCAAAATTAATTATGAGTTATTGGTTACTGTTGCTTTGTGGCTGAAATATTCTTGCATATTATTTTCCAGGTGTGAACCATTTGATACATACCCAAGAACCTATGATTTTTTGCATGCAGCTGGCCTCTTCTCTATCGAGAGAAAAAGGTACGCCCAACTCTTATTAAAAAATTCCTAGGTAGTCAATTCCCATATTAAAGCTGTTACGTGCTTTTGTTTTTCTTCATCTGTCTTGTTCTTTTATAGAGATAACTAATGAACAGGCATAGAGGCATGTAGGGTTGAAAAATTGTGCCTGGCTAAGAATTTCAGAATTTCTTGGTTATAATCAACAGCTCTTCTTTACTAAGATCTAAAGTGGGGAAGTTGTATTATCGTTTTTAAATATGATTTTATTTAAATAATGTTTGAATTTACTTGATATAAGGAGCACCAAATTATGTCGAATAATGCGGGTTTAGAAAGGTTGATTAGGCCTACATTTACTTGTTATCAGGGTTTTTGCTCATGATGTGGGCTTGGGATCCCCCTTGGTGTATTTTAGTGGTTTTCCTTAATTTGTTTGATTTCTTTGTTTCAGATGCAATATTTCTTCAATCATGCTTGAGATGGATCGGATACTGAGACCTGGTGGGCGTGTATATATTCGTGACACTCTTGCCATAATGGATGAACTTCAAGAGATTGCAAAAGCCATGGATTGGCATATCACTATGCGTGATACATCTGAGGGGCCTCATGTGAGTTATAGGATCTTGACCGCTGATAAACACCTTTTGCGTGGTTGAAGTTGTGGAAATCACGAACCGTGTTGTATTTCCCAAATCGAAGATCTGCAAACCAGACTATTTTTCTCTAACAGGACAGTTTTAAGAGCAATTGAAAAGGTCACTGAGAATGACAATCATGCAGAGAGAGAATTGCTTTATTGTGTAGTGATTTGACTATTGACATCTGGTACACTGAGATTGCATTGTGATCTTGGACACTTAACCATGTTTGGGGGGGGGTGGGGGGGGGCGGCGCACAGATGCTGGAAACAATATGTTACTATATACAGGCCTAATTGATTGCAGCACGTCGTGTAACTTACCTGTAATATACCATGTCATAGTACAACCAAGCTTTTTAAGCTAGAATTTTATTACATTGTTTACCCAGATGTAAGAGATACATAAAAGCCATACTTCATTTGTTCATTTATTTATGTCCCCCCGAGTTGATTATTGTGTATCGCCGTTTAGAATTCTCTAGTTTAATATTTGGCTTTGTTTTATTCATTTATTACATCGTTTTCAGATTTTTTTTTTTCAAAATAACCAAATCACTTAAACAATTTCATTAGTTAGCAAGGTTTTGAAATTATTTAGCAATCTAACAAATCGAGTTTGTTAGACTCGATTTTGCTCTTAGAAATCGAGTCTATTAGACTTGTTTTTTGTCATTGAAATCAAGTCTGTTAGATTCGTTTTCTATCATTGAAATCGAGTCCGTAGAAATTGATTTCCTTTAAATTGAAATCGAGTCTTATAGACTCGATTTCAATACTCTCTTAGCAAGAACAAACTATTCTTCTCCAACAAATCCAAGCAAACCTAGAGAGACCCATAATGAAATCAACAAACCCACCTGATCAATGTCGTGATTGCGGCTCGGATGTTGACTTGAAACTCAGAGTTGGACTCGGTGGGCCTTGGCAGTATTGTGTTCGGAACGGCGTGGTGGTTCATCTACACCGGCGTGGTGCCTCCTTGTCCTCGCTGGAGCTCGTAGTGCGGGTTTGGGTGGGTTGAGGTTTTAGTGACGAAGAAGAAGCTTGGACTTGTACTCTTCGTTGTGTGGGTTTGGGTGGGTTGAGGTTTCAATGACAAAGAAGAAGCTTGGACTTGTGAGTTTAGGTTGGTTGAGGTTCAGTGATGAAGAAGCTCGGACTTCGTAGTGTGAAACAGTTTTAGTGAGGAACTATATCGGGCCTGTAAGGCTCAATTTCACTTTAAGGAACTTGAGCTCCACAGGCTCGAGTTCCATGCTTCGTAGAACACATAAAACGAGTCTCTTAGACTCTAGTTGCTACAGTGAACTCGAGTCTAACACACTAGAGTTGTTAATTTCCTAAATGATTTGGAAACGGGGCTAACTAATGAAATTGTTTCAAAATGAGTGTTATTTTGAAAAAAAATCCATCGTTTTCCCAGATTTAACAAATACATGGAAATTGTATTTATTTGTACATTTATGCATGTCCTACATATTGATTATTGTATACCACAGTTCAGAATTCTCTAGATTTGTATTTGGCTTTGTTTTGTTTCTCCTTCATTTCTTCACTTTTTTAACATCACTTAATTCTTTCCTAAGCCGTTGGAAGCATGAGTGGCTCGTCTCCCAGACCCAGATATTGTTGTTATGATCAAGGATTTTGAGTAGAGAAAAGAGAAGGTAATAAGGGGGATCAATGGATCATGCCTGTTTCTGTCATTGGATTAAAACTAAGCCTGGTCTGAGCAGCTATACCCGGTGAATATTCATTTTGTAAAAATTGATAATGTTTGGATGGAGGGAGTTGAAGGGAGAGTAGAAGAAAGGAGAATGGAAGATGATTAGAATATACAAATTTGATCCTCAAGAAACCGTTAATGCATCACAAAACTCAATCAGCTTCTCTCAATTGATTTGGCAATGGTCAACATATACTATGCAACAATTATACTTTCGGCAGACATCAAAACAACTGGGTGATATTAAAGTTTCAAGAGAAACGATGTACTGTGCAGTAAAAAGCCAATTGAATAATCAAAAACCGGTGACACCCTATCTATCAGATCTTGCTCTCCATCTCTGCTGTCCTTGATTGTGATTTGCCTGCACAGGTCTTGTCACAGTTGAATGGTTGGACCGGGTCTCAACCCTCATGTTCTGAAATTGATGCTGTGTTTGTGGGGTCTCAAGCCTCATGTTCTGAAATTGATGCTGTGTTTGTGAGGGTGTGTGCATGTTCCTGTACACTTGTGGACGAGTTGGTTGGGGATGGTAGCGTCCGCCATTGTAAGTTGGGCTCCGACGGGGTGCTCCTCTCGCAATATACTGTGTTACCTGTGGTGGGACAAGTGTGGCAAGGAGAGAACCCCGATTCTGATCAGCTGAACTAAGTGTACGGCGGCTTCTCTCAAATGCCTCAGATACCCTTGTCAAGTTACCCATACTAACAGTCCTTGCGGAATTTTCTGGCTGCTCAAAAGGATCCTCGATCTAACCAGACATCAACAGTGTCAATAACAGAATTAGTAGCCATGGAGCTGTAATAATTTTATCATTGAAGAGATAGAGAGAGAGATGTACAAATATGGCATAAGTTTTGGGCAACCATCTCATATTGCTCCTTATGTACTCCCACCTTCCTGTGTAGGGACAAATTCCTAGTTCTGAGGCCCTCAAACCTATGTCAGAATACTGCCAAAAACAAGAAAACCTTAATCAGCACCATAGCAACCATCCTAAGATTGGGGAATATAATAGGCAAACTTCAAACTAATATAGAGAAAGGCACTTTCCAAAGCATATAAACATCTGCTACATAATCACATCGTCATTTGACTCGAAACATTTTAAAATGAATTTATAATCTAGATATATTGAGTTAGTGGGGGGAAATTACACTTTACCCCCCCCCCCCCTCCCAAAAAAACCCTTAACTATACCCTCTTTTACACTTACCCCCCAAAATAATTACCGGTGTAACACTTACCCCCCTAAATTATGAGAATGCACACTTATCCCCCTAAACTATTACTCATGTAATACTTTGCACCCCATCTCAAGGGTAATTGTTTAGGGAAGTGTGTATTCTCATAGTGTAGGGGGCTAAGTGTTACACGGGTAATAGTTTAGGTGGTTAAGTGTGTATTCTCATAATTTAGGGAGGCAAGTGTAAAAGAGGGTATAGTTTTTTTTTTTTTTTTGGGGGGGGGGGGGGGGTGTAAATGTAAAATGAGGTATAGTTTAGGGGAATGAAATGTAATTTTTCTAGTTAATGGAGTAATACAGAGGTGTACTATATATCCTGAAATTTGATGAACACATCATATAAATCTCTATAACCAATATTTTTCATTATCTATCAAGGTCGAAGGCATGACATAAACGATTACCTTAGCAAGGAATGACCTGAAAAGCTCAGACAAAGAACTGCGATTAACTTTTCTGGTTCGGTTTTGCCTGAACCTGCATATGTTAGCAGCACATGTTTCTGCAATATGTCTCTCTACGTTAGCTCTCACACCTGCATGAAGCATGTTGTAATACAGTTTCCATGACAATTTGTCTTCTGAAGTAGCTAACGGATATTTGATTCAACAGATATTTCAACAGGTACTCCTAAGCATTTTCAGTAATAGTCTAGAGTTCTAGAAACCATTATGATTAACCAAAAAAGAAAGGGTTAAAACCATCAATGCAAATTAGCGTCAAAAGTGTCATGTAGAATCTGTAATGAACTCAAAAGAATGATCTATCCTGCACATCCATTACAATCAAGTTGACCAACCCTCTAATAAACCAAAATCCTTCTATCTTTAGTAAAAGATAGAAATAACCATCTTTGTAATTGACCTCAGATTTTTCACTCTTTCATTTTTGGCTAGAATACTATTTACACCCTTTAAATTTGAGGTTGCTTCTAGAATGGTCCTTTGACTATGAAAACTTGCAATTCACACCCTCAAGTATACAACACTGTAAAAGTGTCCGTTCAGACGATGTCTGTTAGAATCTTGCCGTTAACCAACCCAAAAATGATGTCATTTTGAACAAAAATATAAAAGGACTGTCATTTATAGACAGGTTAATATCGACAATGTCACAGAGCATAATGGAAGGGGTACATAGACATCATTATAATAGTCGACGTTGTAAATTGCAAGTTTTGAAATTCAAGAAACTGATTAGAAGCAACATCAAACTTAAAGAGTTTGAATTGCATTTTAGCCTTCATTTTTTAATGTTTTGTTAGGCAGGTCACTAATCTCAAACACCAAGGTTAAATTCCATCATTGACATATGTAGACAATCAGACAGTTTAACCTTTTATCCCATCTACAAAGTACAGACATGGAATTTCTCTAAGGAAGAAAGCCTGTGCTAATCAGTTCTGATTCTGAACCATAATTATAACGTTTATCTTGATCCTTTAACTTCAACTGAAAGTGCCCTTGAACCACATTCTCAATTAGAAATATAAGCACAGAGAGAGAGAAAGTAAGCATGAGTCAAATTAACCTTGTACAATCTAAAAGAAAAGTACCTTGAAGATCATCAGCAACGTTTCCTGTGTATATATCTCTAAGAGGTGGTAAAATTGCAGGCTCACATGTCTGAATAAAAAAAGTAAAGAAGAAAATTAAATCTTCCCATCACTTGTCAGAGCTGAATCAGTAAATTTCAAAATGATGGAAGCAGAGACAGGAAACCAGATCACCTCAAGAATTTATATAAATAAATCAAAATATGTAAGTGAGAAGAAGATTATATCCTGGTGTCTCAAAAGTCAAAAACATGACAAATAACAGGAACAAGACTGATCCAACAACAATATAGTAATTCCAAAAATATGTTTATCTATACATATATAATTCAGAAAACCAGGTCTAAAGTAAAATATTGGATTCATTTCATGGAACAGCAAGTAAATCTCATTTAAATTTTAACATTTAAAAAAAAAAAAAAAATTCAACAGTAATAATTATGAAGAATTACCTGGAAATGGAAGATCACAAGCAGACTAAGAGAGTATGAGTTGAAAGTTCCACTTTTTGGATTATTTATATCATGTGCTTTTGCCCATTCTTTTACCTACACAAAAACTAGAACGAATGCATCAAATACCAGAACTTATTCCCACAACAGCAAGTATTAGATTGCTATGAAATTGTACCAGTAAAACCATGTCACGAAAACGCTCATCTATCTCACTAATCCAAAATAAAAGTTTGGATTTCATTTGGCCCTGCAAGTTATCAATTGATACATCACAAGAGATGCTCTGGCGGCTACTCTCAAACTTTAGGATTGGAACTCTTGCATTGGGGATATATTTTATCCTGCGCCATCCACCTACAGACCAACAATGTTAAGAAATGAAGAAAGAGACATCATCATGAAGAACAATCAAACAAAAAAGAACAATATCAAACCCTTTTAAAACTTAGGTAAGCTTGCATTACATCATGAAATTATGCTCCTTATTGATTTTCCATTTTAACAAAGTATTACTGAATTTAAAACTTTATAGGGAAAATCACTGGAGTTTAAATAAACAATACAAATGGAACAGAAGGATTCAATATCGAAAAGATTATTAGAAGGCCACTTTGATTAAGAATTAAACCTAAACCCAACAATAACAACAACCAAGTCTTAGTTCCAAAATTTTGGGATCAGCTACCGATCCCCTACATGCTAGTTAGGACTGGTGACATATATTCTTTTTCTCCATCCTATTCCATATGAAGTCATACTCTCCATTACTTCCTTCATTGGACATGTCCTTTTTTACTACTTCTATTAATGTTATTTTAGGTCTTCTTCTACCTTTTGTTGTTCCTGGACTTAAATCAACTCATTCTTCCTCACTCGTGCATTAATTGCTCTCTGATGCAAATGCCAAAGGATTGCAAGCTATCCTCACTCATCTTTTCATCAATGGGAGTCATCTCATTTCGAATCCTATCTTTCCTTGTATCTCCACTTACTTAACATTCTCAATTCGACTATGCTTATTTTATGAACATGTTGCTTCTTAGCAACTCAACATTCAAAACAATATAGTATATCTGGTTTTATAACAATCTTATAAAATTTAACTTGAACTTATTAAAGTAACATTCCATATACTCTGTTTTAATCTTGATATTTAGACACAATCTATAGATTACGATCCTTATTTTCAAGGTTCCCAAAACACTTTTTTTTTTAGATGGACACAATGAAGACATAAACACACACATGAAGAATAAACCAAAATGATGAGAAAAAGAAGAGAAAAGAGAAACATAATTTTTTAAGTCCCAACTCCCAACACTGATCCTATAGATGCAATTAATCTACTCTTTTACAGATGCAATGTCCAATATAATGAATGATGCATTTGGGAATACTAAAGCCACTCATAGAATCTTAACCATTTTTTATTACAGCTTGGGAAAATGGCCATGAGTCTCTTCTGTATAGCATATTACAAACTACAAAGACTATAAACTTTCACAACTGACCTGCACGCTTACTAAATTTAGGAGAGAGGGGGGGGGGGGGGGGGATTGCAACAGGTGAAGATGGTACAATGACTGAAGTTCCTACTCTGCATTTAATATATATTACAGTTCACTTCCGGCTTCATACATCTTTTTTTTTTCTTCTCTTCCTTTCTAATGATAAGTTCCATATCATAAAATGTCCCAATTGTGAGAACATGTGTCAACACATGCACTAGAGAAGCAATTACAATAATGCAATACTTAAAGTTAACAAACTGCTCTCAGGCCCCATGTAAGGAGGGGGAGAGATTGTCCAAAGATAAGAAAAATGAGTTCTCTGAAGCTTTTATGCTTAAATCATGAGGCAAGACAGAATACAAGCATCCAAGAGAGAAAAAGCTTGAACTCAAAGTAAATTACCCATCTTTCTCAAAGCTTTTTGGAAATCAACAAGTAAATTTTGTTTGCGCTTTTTTCCAGCGGATGAAATATATGCACCATTGGGTAAGTCGATTGAAATATCCAAATCACCCCATCTTGTGAACAGATTGGACACAAATGAACCAAATGGCTCCACTGTTGCACCTGTTTGAGCCAAGTAATGAGTTCATAAAACATTTTACCTAATTTCAAGCCTTATTCATTATGTAAATAAGACATAAAATTACATGATGACTAAACAAATGATATATGGGGAAAAAAGAAGTGGATAATGAAAATTCACTTAATGCGATGTATCTTTATTTATTTATTTTTGATGGGATGAGACGTGTTATAGGTTACTTGTCTCTTTCTGCTTGAAGAGAATCAAAGAAAAAAGACACAAAGAAGACATAAAGGTTAATATGGCATTAAAAAAACTACAGAACTAAAAATTTCAGTCCTTGTAGCATGTGCATGAATCGCCTTTTTTTTTTCCTCTCACTCTCTAGGGACCAAAGCACAATAACCCCCGCCTAGCCACCCCATCAAGTCAGAAACATGGATTCCCATAATGTGCAGGGGAGGGGGGTGGGTCATGCATCCATAGACATAGTGGATGACTGTGACTCCAATTAGTGTGCCAATCAGCTAAGAAGTTCCTATATCTATGCACATGGAGGTGAAGCTTCCTCACCAAAGACAACACTCATAAGAACTTTAGATCCTTCAAGAAACAAAAATGTCACAGAGTCAAAACCTCTCATTCAAAGTCACTTCCACATATGCAATTTAGCATAATAAATTCTAAGAACCAGAACAAGTAACCCAATTTTCCAAATAAACAGAAAATTCATCCAATTGTTCTTTATACAAAAACTAATCACTCATGCTCAAAACAGAGAACTTCCTATTAACCACTCCACCTGCACAATTATCACGCCAGCTGCTAGCTCCCTCTTTACATTCTAAGATCCAACTGAGAATCCAACAAATATGGGCCACAAGGTATGCAAACATGTAAACATTATCGGATTAAAAACTATAAAATTTCAACATCTTATAGAAACCCATACTCACTATATAGTCAGCCCATTGGTGCTATTTAGCCATCTTGGAGCAAATACCATAGGTTCAATTCCATCAAATGACCCCCCTCCCTCTCCAAGGGACCCGCAATCCAAACAGGTTGATCAATGATCAGCAGCCACAATTCTTTGGCTGGCTTTTTTACTAATTTTAACTTATAATCAAGGATCAATTAACAGCAACCAGAAAACCTTAATTTCCACTTACCAGCCCATGGAATTGGAACCTTCTTTTTTTACTAGTAAACTGTGTCTTCAGTCACAATAGGGAGTATACCAGTTTCAGGGATTTCCCGAGATGCAAAAGTTTCCCTTTATTAACATGATCCATTCCAGTGGATGGATCTGGGATTAAAAATTTATGGAATATAGAGTGGAATCTTTCCATCCCCACAAACTTATATATTCATAAATTCTAATGCAAATCATGGAATTTTTAATGATTCTAAGTATTTTTCAGCTGAAAGTTGGCAAGTTTAAACAACATAAGTAATAATCCTTCAATAGAATTGTGAAATTACAAATTACCTCTCAAGCTTTCCACAGATTCAACGACTCCTTGTAATTCATTAATGACTTGCAACCGTGTTGACCTATCGTCCTGCTGAGGTTTGACCACTTGAAGTATCTCCTTGAGAATATGCTCCAATTCCAATGTAATATAGGCACTCATTTTATTTCTGGATGACATTTGAGACCCAGTTCAATTAGTCAAAGCTCAAGCGCAACAATGGCATTCAGTGCTAATTAAAATCAACCACAGCACAAGGTATAAACTATTTAAGTCACACCTACAATTGCTAATACCTTATTCCAATAAGAAGAACTTCATCAAAGCAAAGCCACAAAGCCCCTTAGTTCACCCACCATAACCTGAGCTTTGAGTATTGTTCACAAAATAAAGATGATATTCATATATCATGCAGTCACTACAATATAGTTCATTCCATTTAATGTATACTTAGATGCAGAAGTAAGGATTTATTGAATGAAACATAACACTAAACATAAATTTAGGGATGAGCCTACCAAGCCTGATGAAGTAAAACAAATATGATAAAAAGTTTATATAATGAAGAAAAATGAACCAAGAAGAATTTTCACAGAAGCACCCTTATTTCCTGATTTTCAATTCATATACAAAAAACCCATTACTCAGAACCCATAAACAAACAAAAGAAAACAACTTTACCCAATAAGAGAACACCCCACATGGAAATTTTGGTCAATCTTTCAGATTTTAACAGTAGATTATCAATATAACTCAGACTGTTAAAAAAGGAAAATTACTAGAGCAAAAAACATATATCAGAATCATCGTCAACAAAAAACATTACCAGAAGCATAACTGAGAGACCCTTTTCATCCACCTTTTCTAGGACTCCAATCACACCAAGGTACCCAATCACATTGCGTTTATAAGGGCAACCAAGTTGATAACTTTCTTAAAGAGCAATACAAATAATAATATTATCAGTATATAGTATATACCATGACTCAGAGTTGTATAGTGTAGAGTAGAGCTGTAGAGTCTAGCTTTGCTTAGAGGAAGGGGTTTTCTTTGGCTTCTGTGGTGATGTACGAAAAGTTTGGAAAAGCGTTAAAAAGGAAAAGAGAAAAAAAGAAAAAGGTTGGGCCTGAATTGGGTAGTCACAAAGGTTGAATCTTTGTTGGGAGTGAATTCTCTCATGTGTGTTTCACCAGTACTCCAGAGTTTCAGACCCTCCTCAGTTTTTGCTTTGCTTTGGTGGGCCATTGCTAGTTATAGGAGGCATAAAAGCGATGGAGTTTATGATCAAACAAAGACTTCGATTTTGATGTTGGGTTTACTTGGGAGTGAATGATGATTGGACGAGCGGAGTTTTGGTCCTCACCCCCCAATGAATTTTTTTTATTCGGGGTCAAAGTATAAAATTTGACCGTACGGTCACCTCAATTGAAAAAGTTAAAAAGTTGGATAGATTCCCCGGTTAGCACATTTGGTTAAGTTTTTTTTATAGATGAATATGAGATACAGTTAAATCCTTATTTATACTAAAAATTAAAAAATTGATTAGTGATTTGACACTTTTTTTTTTTTAAAGAATTAGTGTCTTACCTTAATGATAAATAGCATAATTATTAGAACTTGACGTCATAAATTGAAACTCATATATTCACATTATACAATGAAACATAAGCTGAAAAAGCCTATTATTGTCAAATAAGATATATAAGGTTTAAATTCTACATACACTAAAAATCTTTAGGTTAAAATTCTAAAACCAATATTAGGTTTTCCAAATTTCAAATAATTTGTTGCATTAAGCAATAAAATATAAACAATATTATCTATTAATATTTATATATATATAAAAAAAATCCAATATTTTGTAGCTAATATATTGTAGTTAAACTGGGTTTCAGTTAACTTAACTGGTAAAATCTTTGATGGTTGTATAAGAGATCTAGGGTTCAATCTCTGCCTATACTAAAAACTGATTGGTGTCTTGGTCTGATAATAAAGAGCTATCATCAGGAGTGGACGCCATAAGTTGAAATTCTCTCAAAAAAAATATTGTAGTTATGTTTTACTTTTATCCATTTAAGGAATTTTTTTTTTTTTTTAAATGAAGTTTTCTTTTCTTATTCTTTTTTGAAAAGTTTTAAGGAGCCACATTTAAATAAGTAAATAATAAACTAATAGTTGTAGACATGGAATAGATGACTTATTAAAAAGTCACATTTATATCATGACAATAACAACCATAAGGTGGAAATATTTGGATGAATTTACACCATCAACATTTGATGAAGTTACTTATAAATTAGATTCTCAAAAAAAAAAAAAAAGTTACTTATAAATTAGTTTCTAGTTTCTCAACTTTCAAAACTTCTAATTTATATCATCGACTATTATAACAATGCCAATGTTCCTTTCCGTAATAGAATAGTCGACCACATTTTCACCTTTAGTTTTACCCTAGAAGCAATATCATTTTATGTTCTATTCAAAATGACATTGCTTTTGAATGGATTGACAAAAAATATCTAACAGATGTTACGAGGGGGGCATATTAATATCGTTGCAATATTTGTTGGTGTAAATTACATGTTTTTATAAGATTTCTTAAACTTTTATTATTTTCTTTATACAGCAAAGAATCAAAGAACTTTAGAAGCTCTATATTTTCTTTACCAAAAACACTGTTTTCACCAGATCAAGTCAATATTCCATGCTTTCATACTATCCCTACTCACTTGCTTTTATCCATGCCGTGGGTTACAAGATATAACGTAACGTATGAGGTTCAATATGAATCCCACCTTATAATTAAGGGATTATTTTAAGGGATTTGTTAGTTAACCATTGTAATTTTATGTTTGTATCAATTGATACTTTTATTTTTTTTGAGAAAAAAAAAAAAGAAAAAGAAGAAGAAAAGAGGTATGAACTTTAGATTCGTTCTAAATAAAACATTATAATTGTATTTTTATCTATGGATATACTTGTATTTTCTATCACAATTAAATGCTTTTTTTTTTTTTTAAAGATAGTTTCATTTAATGATGTCAGTTCCTGATAATAACTCTTTATCGTCAGATTAAGACATCATTCGATTTTTGATGTAGGTGGGGATTGAACCCCAGATCTCTTATTCAATCATTGGAGACTTTATTAGTAAGCTAACTGAAATCTACCAGGCAAATGTATTTAATCGCATGATGTATACATGATTATTGTTACTTTGTTTATGAATTTTAAAACATCATTATTATTTTCATATCATAAAATAAAAGTTGTTAAGTTTTAACGAAAAATATTAATAAATTTTTTAATTTGTCATAAATCTGAAGTGTATACATTAAATATTCAAACTGAAAGTTTAAAGACAAAATTGAGGCTCATGTGTTTTCGTCACTGACTTATAGGTTAGCTATTTACTGTTTAGCTTTTATATATAACTTTTTAAAATCTAATTTTTTAAAGAATAATATTTATTTTGAGGTGTAAAAGAACCCAAATTATTATAAATAAAAACATGTCACCCTACTCAAAATTGCAAACGCATATGATAAATGTCTACCTTTAAATTGTCCCCACCATCATATTTTTGTACCATAAATGCAATTATATCATTTCATGCAACATGATGGAGCTCCATGTTCCCTTATTTTAATTGGTAAGTGCAACTGTGCAAGTTTGTCTCTTTCGAACTGTTTAAAAAAAGAAGAAGTAAACTTCGCATGCAAGATTCGTCGGCAACAGTTTCATTGATTGGACTTTTATGGTAGATTCTCGTAGCCGTACCATGGACCATTGACTCGTTAAATCCAAAGTTGAGTAATTATTGTATGGGATAGTCTCATAAAATTTATGATTCAATGACATATGGGTTTTACGTATGAGACGGTCTCATGAGACCTCTCAATGACATATGAGTCCCACGCTCCATCTTATACAAGAATTTTATGTTTCGTACATATTGCATTGAGTTAATGAGAGACTTTTGGTTGGTGGCAGATAATTGCTATATGGTGTATATGGATTGAGATAATGGGCAATACTCAATTGGTATAAATGGTTGAGATTTTTGAGAGAGAGTTTCAACTTATAGCGTCCGTTTCTTATGATAACTCTTTATTATCAGACCAAGACATCAATCAGTTTTTGGTATATGTAGGGATTGAACCCCAGATCTCTTATACAACCATCAGAGACTTTACCAGTTAAGTTAACTGGAACCCATTAAATAGTTGAGATTTAAACTTTAAATTTCAACCATTAAATATAAAAAATGAGTAAAAGTAAAAAAATATTGTGAGTAGATTGGGGTCAATTGCACGGTAGCAATTGCACTAGATCTCAATCTAGTATACTATGGTCTATAGGTATTCCTGGATTACTTTACTAATCAAGTATGGTATTTAGACTATAAATAAGAGACAATATGTTTGGATTCATATAAGTGTTAGTGTCAGAATATAATAAATTTGGGTTATATCAATAGAATTGTGTTATGATTAAGTCAAATTAGAAACTACTCAAATATGACGAGGTTATAATACTCAAAGATGATGAATTGATGATTTTATACTCATGTCTTTTACAACATAACAAATGTTGGAATGAAAACTTGTTTCATTAGAAAGTACCTTGGTGTCAAGGTTATGTAAATCGGGTAAAATGAGGGCTGAACCCATTCAGGAGACCTGATCTCTTTTTCCCTTTTTTTGTGTGTGGAGGAAATGAGACTTGTTCTTTGTCCTTCTTTCTCAAATCCTGAGTACAGTGTTTAGATTGTCACAGTAATTCATGTTCCTAAACTTTTTTTGATAAGTATGTTCCTAAGCTACCGATACCAATGTATATTCTCTACTCCACTCACTCATGTTCAGCCATGGTGTATTTTGTACTTCAACTTCATGCCAGTTAACTGTTAATTTGCAGTATTTCCACCAAAATTATGCCAACCTCAGGGCCACAACAAAAATGGGTAACCTCGTAAAGAGATTAGATTCTCAATTTGAATACAACCAGGCTTCATGCCTAGCCCTTGAGCACCAGTCTGACACAACTGAATTCGACCAGGCTTGACACCTAGGCTCTGAGCACCATCTGACATAATGTATCAAGGCATACATCAGTACCATTTCTGTTTAAAATTCCTGGTTAAAATGATGCCCATATACATATTCTGCATCCTTCAATCTCCAACCTAATTACACATCATTTCTGTTTCACTTATATATAGGGGAAATTACATTTACCTTCTCTAACATATATAGGGAAATAAATTACATTTACTTGCAAAGAGGTTCAAACAATTGTGACAATTTTAATAGCTGATACAGTCTTCCACAATCAACCTGAATCCATAACTAAAAGAAAATCAAAATGGATTAAAAGATTCCAAACACTGTTTTTCCAGTACTAATCACACAAAAGTAGTAATAATTTATATGGCAGTTTCAACAAAATATTCTGTGACGTTAAAGCTACAGCTTTTATCTGAATTCACTGCAGCTCCATTAGGGGCATCATCTCCACAAAGCTGAGCAGAAACATCATTTATGGCAGAATTCAACTGCAAATGCTTCTCAGTTTTTTGGTTCCTGTATTAATAAATCACACAACCAATGCAGTATCAATGCATTGTAAACATCATAAATGACCCAACTAAAACAATATCAATCACAGTTAAAAGATGATGAAAATACAAGTTAACATAAACTATTGTAAAGTGTTTACTTTTCTTGAAGGTTCCAATGCAGCTAAGATACAAATCCTAAAGCTTATTTATGCACAATGAATCATACAAATCAAGCCTTGCCCAGGCCCTAGAATGTGATGCCTAAAAACCTAAGAGAGAGAATTATACATTTCTTTTATTCTTGTTTTTCTAATGAAACCAACCTTGAGTAGTCCTCTTGTTTAAACTAAAAGACTTTACTTTCAAACACCAAACACATTAACAAACATGCAAACACAGATAACGAGCAACTTTTAAGGATTGCAATTGCAGAAACAAGTTCTCACATCTGAATCATCATCAGAATTATCTAAAAACTTCTTCAGACCATCAGCTGCTTTGCTTATTTGCAAAAAGTAAAATCACGATATATCAGTTGGTGTCATCAGGACTTTGGCCAAATATATTAGTGGGGGAAAGAAAAGCCTCTGAGCTGTTGCTTGGATAAGCAGTACATTAACCACGTCATAGCCTAAAAGTGAACTTCTAGCAAGGTCCAATACATTAATTACTGATATGTCACATGCTTAATTGGACCAAATAACTATATACATTAACCCATATTGTGAAAGTAAAACTAAAGTGAAAAATCTTTAACCTGAAGGCTCAAAAATAAGATTAGTAACATCAATGTGTCGAAAAACATATACACCACTTTACCTAATTTGAACTTAAAGGAAACAGAGACACCCAATACTCCCAATACAAAACTATCAAAAAAGATACTTGCACTATTTGGTCTTCCACCAAATAAATCATATTTTAAATCATTAATGTGATGAAACAAACATATACACCACTCCACTAATTAATTGATAACCTTAGGAAACATAGACACCCAACACCAAATAGGTTGGGTTTTAGTAAGATATATAAAGCTAAATAATCCAACAATACCTGGGGTGCATACATCTAGCCTAGTCCAGCTACCAAGCCTCCCAACAAAAGGTCACCAACGGAGAGACTTCATTTTCCAGCATCTCCACTGTACTTGCACAAAATAGCAAGTGCTTAGAAAAAAGATGTCTTTCCAACATGAGAAGTAGCTAAGATTCTTTTAACAGGAAAAAACAGAAACCTCAACAGGAAGTGAAAGAAGATTAAATGTTAACTGCATCAAATGTAAATGGTTCAAGTCTTCGGCTGCAACATGTCTAAAACTTTTTCTTTTGTTTTTTAAATTAACATATCACACAAACTCATTTTTAAATTTCTTCTACTTTCATCTGCTTTCTCAGCAACCAAAAAAATAAATAGCCTACAAACAACAACTACTCAGGTCCCAGAATTAACAGAATAAAGAAGCAATTAACAATATTCCCAAGATGCCCCTTCAAACCCAACAAATCTGTTCCCCATCTCCCAAAAAATGGTAAATTACAGCTATATCACCCCAGTGGTATACCTTTAAAACAAGGAACTACCATGTGCTTTATTTTGTGACACTTACCTTACCTCCTTAGTAGTTAGCTCCGTGAAGCATTTTTGTTACTTTAGAATTTGATGATGTGGCAAGTGCCTACATCACCTATTGGGAAGAATTGAAGGAAAAGAATGTTCTACCCTTTTACACCATTTGAATTGAGAGAAACCAAATCAGGATTTAAGGAGAAAATTCAAGAGAAATCAGAAATATGAGTGTAGAACGATATGTTTCTTCAATTCTCATAATATGCAATGTTGCCACTTGCCACATCAATGATTCCATTTAATGGGCATACTTCATACAGCTAACCACAGGGGATGCAAGTGTCACAATTCACAAATAGAGCACATGGTAGTTCCATGCTTTAACATTTGTAATTTACCCCAACAGGAAAAAAGAAAAACCCAAACAGAGGAGTATACCCCCATCCCTTTTCCTCCTCCCCACCCGTCATCCCCATCTGGACACAGTAAACCATTGATGACCCCAAAACAGATCTTAAAGTCATGCAAAAAATATTGTCCTTGTATGCTTAAAACTTTATGTGGATCTTAAAAATATGCATAAAAATGGTTAATAGAAACATATTTTTGTCAAAGCATCAGTAAACATTACAAATCTTTCCATGTTTTCAAGATCCAAAATAGGCCAAAATCAATGTGGGTGCCCACATTTGTTCATTTTGTGATTTGCATATCAATATGTGTGTGCCTGTATTCCACAGCCCATCGGGAGTCACAATGCATTTAGATTATTGCATTTTTGGAAAAATCTTTACCCGTTAAGGATTGATAACCTTAGTAAGAAACCGGAAATAAGTCACATAAGTCAATCTGCTTGTCTGAGTTGATTTGGCAGGGGGCAGCATATAATATTCAACAATTTATTTGGGGAAACATCAAAATACCTGGGTGCCATTAAACTTTCAAAAGAAACAACGAACTATACTGTAAAAAGCCATTTGAATAATCAAAAACTGGTGAAACATATCCATCAGATTTTGGTCTTCACCTGTGCTGGCCTTGATTGTGACGTGCTTTAATTTCCAGAGATACTTGTGGTCGAACAAGTGTGGTAAGCAAAGAATCTTGATTCTGATCAGCTGAACTAAGCCTACGGCGGCTGATCTCAAATACTTCAGATATCCTTGTCAACCCACTCATGCGAACAGCCCTCGCAGAATTTTCTGGCTGCTCAAAAGGATCCTCAATCTTACCGGCCATCAACAGTGCCAATAACAAAATCAGTAGCAGTGGCAGCAGTAATAATAGTATTGTTGAAATGTCAAAGTGAGAGCTGACAATAATGTACATGTGTGTAGAGAGAGAGAGTTACCAATATTGGATCAGTTTTCCGCGACCATCTTATATTGCTCCTTCTGCACACCCACTCTCCAGTTTTGGTACAAATTCCTTGCTCTGAGGCCTTGACACCAATGTCAGAAAACTGCCCCCCCACCCAAAAAAAAAAGAAAGAAAAATCTCTAATCAATAGCATTAGGAAGTGCATATGATGCCATAGCAGCCATCCCTTAAGATATTGGGAAGATACCAGGCAAACTTCAACAAACTATTATAAGAAAAGGGCACTTTCCGAGTATATAAACATCTGGTACATAATCAACATTTAAAAAAAAAATTTATAATCCAGATATATAGCGTTAATTGCATAATCAGGTCAAATATATCTTGAAATTTGATAAACACCATATAAGTGTCTACAACCAAGATTCTTCATTAAGGTAGAAAGCATGACAGAAATGATTACCTTTGCAAGGAACGAAATGAAAAGTTCAGACAAAGAACTGTGATTAACTCGTCTGAATTTGTTTTGTTTGAAACTTCTTATGTTAGCAGCACAAGCTTCAGCAATATTTCTCTCTGCAACAGTTCTCAGACCTGCATGAGGCATGTTGAAATTCAGGTTCCATGACTATATGCCTCCTTAGTCAACTGCTACTTTGATTCAACAGATTATTTCAATAGGTAAGTTTTTTTAGTGATAGTCTCGAGTTCTACATACAAACATGATTAAACCAAAAAAGAAAGCGCTGAACCCAGCAATGCAAATTAAAGACAAAAGGCATAAGAGACTAGGTTCCCTTGAAATAACATTCAACACCGCCACCCCATTCAACACCGCCACCCCCCCCTATGTTGTTTTGGAATCTTACAGTGGTGGAGACATAAGCTGAGTCGTACTCTTTCTCTGAAAACATTAATTTCTTTTCTATTTTGCATGCTGTTTTTTTTGGGGGGGGTGGGGGGGTGGGTGATTTAGAAGGCCAATTGCAGTTTTTTTTTAAAAAAAGGCTATTTTGTTTTCCTCGCACTTATAGTAATATTGTCTAAAGACATGGCACAGGATCAAGTCAACTAGGTTCTAAGGAACATATTCCCATGTCCCAGTTTCATATGAATCATTTTCTTTCTCTCTATGTTTGGGTTTGGTGTTTCTAAATTTTATACCACCACATTTACACTTTAGTGGTGTGGTCCAAAGGTCATGGAACTAGGGGTTTTGTTTCCTCTTCTATTATTAAAGCCATGTGATTGGTTTGGCTGAGTACTAGGGTAATTGAGGCTTAGATAATAATATTAATGCTAGTATTCTTAAAAGATACCTAAATGGTAATTCAACGGTGCAATTTACTTAGAAGAGGAGCCATCTAGCATTAGATTGTCTTGTCATAACATAGATATTGAAGTTATATTAAACGCCAACTAGGTTTGTGAAAGCAGATATCTCATCTCAATTTAATTTGAATTTTTAGTTAAATTTAATGTTCTTTGGNATGGCTTATGCATTAGTTTAGCTCGAACCTATCACCTGTGGGCCGGGCTAGGGATCAATAGTCCTCGGCCCGAGCCTAGTATGGGCTGAACTTGGTCCACTCACAATACCATTAATTGAACTCATGTTTTTCCCTATTTCATTTTCCAAATGTTTTGTTCTGCTAGGTAGATGATTTCCCTCAAACACTTTGTTTCAATTACATCATTGGCACATGTATATAATCAATTTGATTTATCCCATCTAAATCCATTCTAGAAGAAAGAAAGAGAGAATGACTTGGTGCCATTTTGTACTCCCAACAACCGTCACATGGGTCATATAATTAACACAACCTTTATCTACAAATTCTGCTACCAAAGAACATTAAATTTAACTAAAAATTCAAATTAAATTGAGATGAGATATCTGCTTTCACAAACCTAGTTGGCGTTTAATATAACTTCAATATCTATGTTATGACAAGACAATCTAATGCTAGATGGCTCCTCTTCTAAGTAAATTGCACCGTTGAATTACCATTTAGGTATCTTTTAAGAATACTAGCATTAATATTATTATCTAAGCCTCAATTACCCTAGTACTCAGCCAAACCAATCACATGGCTTTAATAATAGAAGAGGAAACAAAACCCCTAGTTCCATGACCTTTGGACCACACCACTAAAGTGTAAATGTGGTGGTATAAAATTTAGAAACACCAAACCCAAACATAGAGAGAAAGAAAATGATTCATATGAAACTGGGACATGGGAATATGTTCCTTAGAACCTAGTTGACTTGATCCTGTGCCATGTCTTTAGACAATATTACTATAAGTGCGAGGAAAACAAAATAGCCTTTTTTAAAAAAAAAAACTGCAATTGGCCTTCTAAATCACCCACCCCCCCACCCCCCCCAAAAAAAACAGCATGCAAAATAGAAAAGAAATTAATGTTTTCAGAGAAAGAGTACGACTCAGCTTATGTCTCCACCACTGTAAGATTCCAAAACAACATAAATGTTTTGCTCTTAAGATTAAAGATGAAAATTACCTTGAAGATCATCAGCAACATTTCCAGCGTATATATCTTTAAGAGGTGGAAAAATTGCAGGTTCACATGTCTGAAAGAAAATTAAATCTTCCTACCTCTTGTCAGAACTGAATCAGTAAATTTCAAAATGCATGGAAGCGAAGACAAGAAACTAGACCAACTTAAGAATATATATACATAAATCAAAATAAGTAGGTAGGAAGGAGAACATATCGTAGCGTCTCATAACATGACAACATATTTTAATCATAAAAGGAACAAGACTGATGCAATAGTAAATCTTTTTTTAATAACATTAAGCAAACCAAGTCCAAAGCAAACATTTTGGATGCATGACATGGAGCAACAAGTAAATCTCTTCGAATTTTAACCCTTTCATAAATTATACGAGAAATAATTATAAAGAATTACCTGAAAATGGAATATCAACAGCAAACTGAGAGAGTATGAGTTGATAGTCCCACTATTTGGATCATTTATCTCGTGTGCCTTTGCCCATTCCTTGACCTACACAAACTAGAAACAATGCATCATATGCCAAACAAGGGCAAATATCAGATTGCTACAAGAACATACTAGTAAAATCATGTCACGAAAGCGCCCATCTATCTCACTAATCCACAAAAAGAGTTTGGACTTCATTTGGCCCTTCAAGTTATCAATTGATATATCACAAGAGAAGATATTGTGGCTACTCTCGCATTTTAGAATTGGAACTTTTGCAGGGATTAATTGCACCATCTGCCATTGACCTGTAGATCAAAACTGTTATAAAATGAAGAAAGAGGCATCATAATGAAGAATAATCAAACAAAGAAGAACAATGTTGAACCCGTAAAAATTAAGTAAGCTTGCATTACATCATGCATTATGCTCTTATCACTTTTTGTTGGGAAATAAACACCATGGGGAACCTCCAATTGAGTAATTAATGAAACATATAGGGATGCCACTTAACCTAAAAGCTTAAACTTATGAGTTTGGGGCTAACTATGCTATATTAACCACTCACTTTTTTCATTATAAAGCATGTACAGGACTTCACTCACAAGTGTATGCCCAGCACTTTCATAACAAAAAAGTAAAACTTTAGTGTCTAAATTTTCAAAGATTTTTGACACCATCCACAGATTATGCGTCCTTGTCTTCACAATTTCCAAAAGCTTTTTTTTTTTTTTTTTTTAATAATATGGATACAATAAAGACTTAAGCACGTGCATGAGGAATGAAACAAATTGACGAAAACAGCCACTCAAAGAATCTCGCGCATTTTTCTTAAAAAAAAAAAAAAGAATCTTGCACATTTTCTATTACAAACTGGAAAAATGACCATGAATGTCTGCTATACAACATAATTACAAACTACAGAGACACTAAACTTTTAGAACTGGTCTGCAAGCTAAATAAAGTTTTACTAAATTCTGTAAGAAAAAATTGCAAAACATGAAGATGGTAAACTGACTGAAGTTTCCCAATTTGCACTTTATATAAATTATAGTTCATATCCCGCTTTATACATAATTTTTTTTTTTTTTTTAAGATAAGTTCCATGATTCATAAATACTTTTGGCCCATATCATTAAGTGTCCCAATTGCAAGAACATGTATTTCAAGACATGCACTGGAGACAAGCAATTACAACAAAGCAAAAATTAAAGTTAACAAACATGCAAGAGAGATTGTCAAAATATAAGAACAATGGATTTTCTGAAACTTCTATGCCTAAGTGACAGATTACAAGCATCTAAGAGAGAGAGAGAGAGAGAGAGAGAGAGAGAGAGAAACAAAAAATGCTTGAACTCAAAGCAATTTACCTCTCAAAGGATTTTGCAAATCTACAAGCAATCTTTGTTTGTGGTCACTTTCAACAGATGAAATATATCCACCCTCCTTGGGTAAATTGATAGAGATATCCACGTCACCCCATTTTGTGAACAGATTGGACACAAATGACCCAAATGGCTCCACTGCTGCCCCTGTTTGAGCCAGGTCATTAATTTATGTTGTTAATCATAATATTTTTTAACTAATGGCAAGAATTATTCCTCATGTAAATAAGACATAAAAGGTCATGATTTTTCTCCAAAAAAAAAAAAAAAAGTTCATGATGACTCAACAAATGAAATGCAAAGAAAGAAGAAACCAGAAAGAAAATTTGCTTAATTTGATGATCTTCACTACGGGTTACTTGTCTTGGATTGAGGAAAAAAAAGGAAAACAATGAAGACAAATGTTTATATGGTGCTAAAAACCTACAGAAGTCTTTGTAGCATGAAACATCATCTTTCCCTTTTTTCTATGGGGACCAAACTACAACAACTCTAGCTCAGTCATCCTGTATCAAGTCAAAAAAGATGGATCCCTTTAAGGAATTCCTATCTCTATGAAAATGGAGATGAAGCTTCCTCACCAAGACCAACATTCAAAAGAACTTAGGTTCCAGAAAAAAAAAAAAAAATGTCATAGAGACAGAATCTCAAGATAATTTGAAACTAGTTTCATCTATAATGCAGTAGACATATAGGTTGGGAATTCAAAATATGCAACTTAAGTTCCTTGGGGACTTTCAAGATTGGGAGCTAGAAGGGGTGAGGGAGACCTTTTAGGCTCAAAGGATGAAATGCAGGTAACAATGAACTACAAAAGCAAATAAATTATATTCTAAGGAACTATGTACAAGGACAAAACTTTTAGTAAAATCAGGTGCCATTGGATTCCAAGTAACTAGGCTATTCATGATCACACTAAACCCAATTCCAAATAGAGCAATTCGAAGTCTAATCAGTCTAAGCAGTAAAAAGTTTGAAGGTAAAATATGCAAAGCAGTGAACATATCATAACCTAAGTAAACATTCTAAACATCCAATCAAATTGAAGATAATGCATTGTGGATCAAACAGAACTAACAACTAAAAACTTGAATCTAACTAAAATAAACTTGCATAAACAAGAATAAATTGAGTAACAAGATTACAAGAAACTGCTTACAAGCATGAACACCTTCTAAGCCCTATGAACTATGAGAGAATCTCCTAAGGAACTAATATTTCAAGAGAATGATATGATCTCTGTATAAACAAGTTTGTCAGTGAAGAACGGTGTCCTTTTCTCAAGAATCAGCCCTCATTTATACTTGAGGGCCTAATGAAAATTGACAATTGTTCCTTCCACGTGTCTTTCTTTCCCTGGCTTGAAAGACACTTGTCGCAATATTGGATGCTACTTTGTAACTTTTAAAAACTGCATCAATGCTACCTGTCTCTATTGCATACACTGTATATGGGTTAATAACTGCCATGGGTTTTGCTACATTTGACCCAGGTCATTTTCCACATACCCTACCCATAAATTTACAGGTTTAACTTCCCTGTTGTGCCATTTGGAATGTCCTTAGCAGGCCAGGAAATTTCAGATCAATACAAACAAGGTGGTCTAGTGTATGATCCTATTATGAGAGTTTGAAACATGTGCATCTGCGTTCTAAGTGGGGTAGCAAGGTACCTCATAAGGTGGCTTTCTTTGTGTGGACAACAACCTTGGATAATCTTGTTAAGAGGAAGATGGTGGTTGTCAATGAGTGTATTATGTGCAAGTGTAGTTGTGAAACAATAGAGCATCTACTTATTGTCCTGTAGCTCAAGAGTTGTGGTAATTTGCATTTATAGCATTTGGAGTGATATGGACGATGCCAAGGTGGGTGATAGACTTGATGTTTTCATGAAGACAAGCGTTTGGTTGATCAAAACTGGGCTGTGTGGCAAGCTAGTCCTCATTATATAATGTGGACCATTTGAAGAGCGAGAAACCATAGGACTTTTGAAGATGAAGAAAAATCGCCTCAGGATTTTAAGAGTAGTTTTATGAGAACTTTGTTTGAATATCACACTATGATTGAGGGAGTTACATGTAACTATCTAGGTTTTTTTTGGACCATATGGCTGTCCATTTGTAATTTTTTAATGAAGCTCATCATTTTGAGTGCTCCTATCTTATAATAAAATATCTTATTTATTGAAAAGTAAAAAGTTCTAAGAGCCAGGAGAAGGTGCTTAATTTTCCAAATAAAAAGAAAAGTCATTTAATTATTAGTTGCATAAAACCAATCACTCATGCTCAAAAAACCCTCCAATTCATCACGCCACCTGCAGAACTATATTGCCAGCTCCCTCTTCACATTCTAAAAGACCCAACTGAGTATCCAGTAGATATGGGCCAAACGGTATGTGCTCATGTAAATATTAGTGAATTCAAAACTACAGCATTTCAACATCTAAAAGAAAACCATGGCCACCAGGTTAAATTTTATCAAAAAAACCCTCCAATGTACCATGGCCAGTGATGATAAATAGTCATCTCAGAGCAAATAGGATAGGTTAAATTTTATCAAATGCTCCTGCTTGGGCATATAGAATGGAATCCCTCCATTCCCACCAACTTATATCTTCAATTGCAAATCATGGAAGTTTTACAGATTAAAGTATATTAAAAAAAAAATTTTAAAAATTCTTTTGACAGAACCATGAAAGTACAAATTACCTCTCAAACTTTGCACAGATTCAACAACTCTTCGTAGTTCATTAATGACTTGAGCCCGTGTTGCCAAATCCTCCTGCTTGGGCTTGAGCACTTCGAGTATTTCCTCGAATGTACTATTGGCACACCATTTCTGTGTAAAATTCCTGGTTAAAATGATGCCCCTTATACATATTCTGCATCCTCTAACCTCCAACCTAATTACACACCAGTTTTGTTTCACTAATATAGAGGGGAAATCACATTTGCCTTCTCTAACATATAGGGGAATAAATTACATTTACTTGCAAAGAGGTTCGAACAATTGTGACAGTTTTAATGGCTAATACAGTCTTCCACAATCAACCTGAATCCATAACTAAAAGAAAATCAAAATGGATTAGAAGATCCAAAACACTTTTTCCAGTACTAATCACACAATAGCAGTAATAATTTATATGACAATTTCAACAAAATATTCTGCAACATTCAAGCTACAAATTTTATCTTAATTCACTGCAGCTCCATTAGGGGCATCTTCTCCACAAAGCTGAGCAGAAATATCATTTATGGCAGAATTCAACTGCAAATGCTTCTCAGTTTTCTGGTTCATGTATTCATGAATCACACGACCAATGCAGTATCAATGCATTGTAAACATCATAAATGACACAACTAAAACAATATCAATCACAGTTAAAAGATGCTGAAAATACAAGTTAACATAAACAATTGTATAGTCTTTACTTTTCTTGAAGGTTCCAATGCAGCAAAGATACAAATGGTTAAAATGATGCCCATATACATATTCTGCATCCTTCAATCTCCAACCTAATTACACATCATTTCTGTTTCACTTATATATAGGGGAAATTACATTTACCTTCTCTAACATATATAGGGAAATAAATTACATTTACTTGCAAAGAGGTTCAAACAATTGTGACAATTTTAATAGCTGATACAGTCTTCCACAATCAACCTGAATCCATAACTAAAAGAAAATCAAAATGGATTAAAAGATTCCAAACACTGTTTTTCCAGTACTAATCACACAAAAGTAGTAATAATTTATATGGCAGTTTCAACAAAATATTCTGTGACGTTAAAGCTACAGCTTTTATCTGAATTCACTGCAGCTCCATTAGGGGCATCATCTCCACAAAGCTGAGCAGAAACATCATTTATGGCAGAATTCAACTGCAAATGCTTCTCAGTTTTTTGGTTCCTGTATTAATAAATCACACAACCAATGCAGTATCAATGCATTGTAAACATCATAAATGACCCAACTAAAACAATATCAATCACAGTTAAAAGATGATGAAAATACAAGTTAACATAAACTATTGTAAAGTGTTTACTTTTCTTGAAGGTTCCAATGCAGCTAAGATACAAATCCTAAAGCTTATTTATGCACAATGAATCATACAAATCAAGCCTTGCCCAGGCCCTAGAATGTGATGCCTAAAAACCTAAGAGAGAGAATTATACATTTCTTTTATTCTTGTTTTTCTAATGAAACCAACCTTGAGTAGTCCTCTTGTTTAAACTAAAAGACTTTACTTTCAAACACCAAACACATTAACAAACATGCAAACACAGATAACGAGCAACTTTTAAGGATTGCAATTGCAGAAACAAGTTCTCACATCTGAATCATCATCAGAATTATCTAAAAACTTCTTCAGACCATCAGCTGCTTTGCTTATTTGCAAAAAGTAAAATCACGATATATCAGTTGGTGTCATCAGGACTTTGGCCAAATATATTAGTGGGGGAAAGAAAAGCCTCTGAGCTGTTGCTTGGATAAGCAGTACATTAACCACGTCATAGCCTAAAAGTGAACTTCTAGCAAGGTCCAATACATTAATTACTGATATGTCACATGCTTAATTGGACCAAATAACTATATACATTAACCCATATTGTGAAAGTAAAACTAAAGTGAAAAATCTTTAACCTGAAGGCTCAAAAATAAGATTAGTAACATCAATGTGTCGAAAAACATATACACCACTTTACCTAATTTGAACTTAAAGGAAACAGAGACACCCAATACTCCCAATACAAAACTATCAAAAAAGATACTTGCACTATTTGGTCTTCCACCAAATAAATCATATTTTAAATCATTAATGTGATGAAACAAACATATACACCACTCCACTAATTAATTGATAACCTTAGGAAACATAGACACCCAACACCAAATAGGTTGGGTTTTAGTAAGATATATAAAGCTAAATAATCCAACAATACCTGGGGTGCATACATCTAGCCTAGTCCAGCTACCAAGCCTCCCAACAAAAGGTCACCAACGGAGAGACTTCATTTTCCAGCATCTCCACTGTACTTGCACAAAATAGCAAGTGCTTAGAAAAAAAATGTCTTTCCAACATGAGAAGTAGCTAAGATTCTTTTAACAGGAAAAAACAGAAACCTCAACAGGAAGTGAAAGAAGATTAAATGTTAACTGCATCAAATGTAAATGGTTCAAGTCTTCGGCTGCAACATGTCTAAAACTTTTTCTTTTGTTTTTTAAATTAACATATCACACAAACTCATTTTTAAATTTCTTCTACTTTCATCTGCTTTCTCAGCAACCAAAAAAATAAATAGCCTACAAACAACAACTACTCAGGTCCCAGAATTAACAGAATAAAGAAGCAATTAACAATATTCCCAAGATGCCCCTTCAAACCCAACAAATCTGTTCCCCATCTCCCAAAAAATGGTAAATTACAGCTATATCACCCCAGTGGTATACCTTTAAAACAAGGAACTACCATGTGCTTTATTTTGTGACACTTACCTTACCTCCTTAGTAGTTAGCTCCGTGAAGCATTTTTGTTACTTTAGAATTTGATGATGTGGCAAGTGCCTACATCACCTATTGGGAAGAATTGAAGGAAAAGAATGTTCTACCCTTTTACACCATTTGAATTGAGAGAAACCAAATCAGGATTTAAGGAGAAAATTCAAGAGAAATCAGAAATATGAGTGTAGAACGATATGTTTCTTCAATTCTCATAATATGCAATGTTGCCACTTGCCACATCAATGATTCCATTTAATGGGCATACTTCATACAGCTAACCACAGGGGATGCAAGTGTCACAATTCACAAATAGAGCACATGGTAGTTCCATGCTTTAACATTTGTAATTTACCCCAACAGGAAAAAAGAAAAACCCAAACAGAGGAGTATACCCCCATCCCTTTTCCTCCTCCCCACCCGTCATCCCCATCTGGACACAGTAAACCATTGATGACCCCAAAACAGATCTTAAAGTCATGCAAAAAATATTGTCCTTGTATGCTTAAAACTTTATGTGGATCTTAAAAATATGCATAAAAATGGTTAATAGAAACATATTTTTGTCAAAGCATCAGTAAACATTACAAATCTTTCCATGTTTTCAAGATCCAAAATAGGCCAAAATCAATGTGGGTGCCCACATTTGTTCATTTTGTGATTTGCATATCAATATGTGTGTGCCTGTATTCCACAGCCCATCGGGAGTCACAATGCATTTAGATTATTGCATTTTTGGAAAAATCTTTACCCGTTAAGGATTGATAACCTTAGTAAGAAACCGGAAATAAGTCACATAAGTCAATCTGCTTGTCTGAGTTGATTTGGCAGGGGGCAGCATATAATATTCAACAATTTATTTGGGGAAACATCAAAATACCTGGGTGCCATTAAACTTTCAAAAGAAACAACGAACTATACTGTAAAAAGCCATTTGAATAATCAAAAACTGGTGAAACATATCCATCAGATTTTGGTCTTCACCTGTGCTGGCCTTGATTGTGACGTGCTTTAATTTCCAGAGATACTTGTGGTCGAACAAGTGTGGTAAGCAAAGAATCTTGATTCTGATCAGCTGAACTAAGCCTACGGCGGCTGATCTCAAATACTTCAGATATCCTTGTCAACCCACTCATGCGAACAGCCCTCGCAGAATTTTCTGGCTGCTCAAAAGGATCCTCAATCTTACCGGCCATCAACAGTGCCAATAACAAAATCAGTAGCAGTGGCAGCAGTAATAATAGTATTGTTGAAATGTCAAAGTAAGAGCTGACAATAATGTACATGTGTGTAGAGAGAGAGAGTTACCAATATTGGATCAGTTTTCCGCGACCATCTTATATTGCTCCTTCTGCACACCCACTCTCCAGTTTTGGTACAAATTCCTTGCTCTGAGGCCTTGACACCAATGTCAGAAAACTGCCCCCCCACCCAAAAAAAAAAGAAAGAAAAATCTCTAATCAATAGCATTAGGAAGTGCATATGATGCCATAGCAGCCATCCCTTAAGATATTGGGAAGATACCAGGCAAACTTCAACAAACTATTATAAGAAAAGGGCACTTTCCGAGTATATAAACATCTGGTACATAATCAACATTTAAAAAAAAAATTTATAATCCAGATATATAGCGTTAATTGCATAATCAGGTCAAATATATCTTGAAATTTGATAAACACCATATAAGTGTCTACAACCAAGATTCTTCATTAAGGTAGAAAGCATGACAGAAATGATTACCTTTGCAAGGAACGAAATGAAAAGTTCAGACAAAGAACTGTGATTAACTCGTCTGAATTTGTTTTGTTTGAAACTTCTTATGTTAGCAGCACAAGCTTCAGCAATATTTCTCTCTGCAACAGTTCTCAGACCTGCATGAGGCATGTTGAAATTCAGGTTCCATGACTATATGCCTCCTTAGTCAACTGCTACTTTGATTCAACAGATTATTTCAATAGGTAAGTTTTTTTAGTGATAGTCTCGAGTTCTACATACAAACATGATTAAACCAAAAAAGAAAGCGCTGAACCCAGCAATGCAAATTAAAGACAAAAGGCATAAGAGACTAGGTTCCCTTGAAATAACATTCAACACCG